>NC_068362.1:58579733-58779715 GCF_020536995.1 Dreissena polymorpha
ATTTAATATGCATTATGTGATATTGACATATTGCTGGTAATAAATTAACACTATATTTTGGTTTAATAAGGCAGACTTTTTTCTGTTTACTCATTCTGTAATCCATTAACAAAATCTGCAGCAAATTCATACATGCATTTGTTTATGGCATACTTTTTTTCCAGGAAATGAAAGACGTAAGCGGGCATTGCGAAAAACAGCTGTCCCTAGTATTTTTTCCTGGACGAACAAGGCGACTGTTGCTAAGAGCCAGGAGAGAAAGGAACGTCGTCTAGAAAGAGAAAACCGGAAACGTAAGCTGTTTGAAGATGTAACAAATATGGAACAGTCTGGTGAAAACACAAGCTTTGAACCAGAGTACATTACCACAAAAATTGACATTGTTACCTCTGATATCGATGTGGGTGCTAGCGAAGAAGTTGTGACACAGCAGGAATGTGTCGAGCAAATAATCTCGATCACAGATGAAAAGGTGACATTTATGGACTCATTTGTACAAACAGAGTGTGACACGGAAGATGCGGCAATACAAACAACAACTACACTTGCATTTAGCATCAACAAGTTCGAGGATGATGAAGCTGCTGTTCATTTCTACACTGGACTCGAAAATTACATGAAGTTCTTTTTTGTTTTGAACACACTCGGACCAGCAGCATACCATCTTAATTATGTGTATCATTCTATAACAAGTATAAGTGTTGCTGATCAATTTTTTATTACGTTGATTAAATTAAGGCGACACATGACAAACTTTGAACTGTCGCGATTATTTAATGTTTCGGAAAGTGTTGTGTCAAACATTTTTATTACGTGGGTCTTGTTCATGGAAAAACAGTGGAAAGAAATTAACATTTGGCCATCACAAACTTTAGTCCACTATTTTGCTCCAAGCAGCTTCAAGAGACTGTACCCCAAAACACGGGTTATAATTGATGGTACTGAGTGCCCAATTAAAAAGCCGAAGAATCCAACAGCTCAACAAGCCACTTTTTCGACTTACAAGAACCGAAATACAGTTAAGGTTTTGGTTGGCAGTACCCCTGGCGGTCTTATTTCTTATGTGTCTCCAGCCTATGGGGGTGCTACAAGTGATAGGCAAATAGTTGAACGGAGTTCACTGACCAGGCTTTGTTCCAAAAGTGACAGTATAATGGCTGATAAAGGTTTCAATGTGCAGGACATTTTTGCACCACATGATGTGCATATCAATATACCAACCTTTTTTAAGAAGCAAAATAGAATTTCGAATGAAACTGCTATTAAAGATAGAAAAATTTCAAGTAAACGTGTTCATGTAGAAAGAATTATTGGGCTAGGAAAAACATACAAAATTTTAACTGAACCTTTGACTAGCACAGAGACTAAGTTGTCATCAGAGATAATTTTTGTTTGTTTCATGCTATGTAATTTCAGGAATGGCATAGTGTCTACATATGCTTAAAGAATAGCTACAATCAAAGTTTTGTATGCAGCTAAGAGGATTAAAATGTCAAATTTGTATTGTCAATAAACATTCTGCAAAAAATATGTCAGATGTGCGCTCTGGTTATGAGTGTTAAGAAGTACATGTAATGAGAGTAATTAAGCTAATGGACATGTGATTGGAAGACTGTTTTTTTTATAGTTTTCATTTCTTAAGTTTAGGTTGATGTATTACATGTGATTGCTTAATAAAGTTCTAAAATAGTGTTTTGTTACTTTCCCATCTTTTAAAAAGCCAAAATGTATGTGAACTGTCAAGGCTAAGAACAGTTTTGACCTGAAATGATTAACGGTATGTGAGTCGACGCTCCTTTGTAAAGTACCTCAAACAGCACTTTCCCAATCTAGGGAAAATTACATATTTCCCAAATGAAGGTTACATTGTTTGTTTTTAACCCTTTGCTTGCTGGAAAAATTTTCATCTGCTAAAATGTCGTCTGCTGAATTTATAAAATTTGCATTTTTCGATTTTTTTTCAAAGAATACTATCAGAATAGCAAACAGTTTGGATCCTGATGAGACGCCACGTTCTGTGGCGTCTCATATGGATCCAAACTGTTTGCAAAGGCCTTAAAATTTTGGTTGCCGCGCCGTAAGGATTAATGAACTTAAATTAATTAACTTATGGCGCTCTATGGCTAGAACCTTAAAGTAAATATAATATTAACAACTTGGTACAGTTATTTTTAATTTTAAGGTATATGTAAGCAAAAAATCAAATACGCTAATTTCCTAATTCGAAGAGTTCACGACGCATTTTTCCCAATTTCAAGGTGTTCACGAGTAGTAATATTAGTCAGTTCATGAGACGGGTTCCACTTTACAAGTATACAATTCTCTCATCATCATAAAATAATAATCCTGACAATATGGTTTTTAGAAGCGAACTGTTGAAAAAACAAATTTTTAAAAACAAATATTTATTTCTAATACAATGCATTGTATAACACATATAATAGTCAAACAAATATTTTAGAACCAAACCAGGAACTACAAGAAACATGGTAACAAAAGTATTTACACATGCAGGGAACTTATTTTAAACATCCTTGTAATACAACTTTTTCAACAATTCAGTCTTAAAATAATTCTCAAAGAAATGTTCAAGTTTTAACAGCATCTGTGAAATGAAGTCCTCATTTTTGTGTACCCTTATGTACTTTATGTCAGTCAATGTATAAACGATCAGGTCACAGTACTTGCGTTCCGAACAAAACAACTGGCCCTGAATCTGATAATAATAAGGATGTTTTGCACTCAATTTTAGTTTACCGTTCACATCCTTAAGATATGGCACTGTCACTGAGGAAATCTCTTTATTTATAGCACTGAATGGGCATTTCACCTCAGCTATCAAGTCTTTATTTACAATTCCATCTGGAGATGCCCCTAGAAATGGGTGTGTCCGTGAAACCGTTATGCCACAAGACTTGACTTTAACATTCCTTGCACTCTCATAAATGTGTATCGCAGTTTTTTCATACTTGCATCCATGTCGCATCGCTTCATTTTGCCTCACAACTTGTCCCTGCACTATTGTTGAGGCCAATCCAACTAAACTTGTCTTTTCTGTCGCAGCACAGATTCGGTGGTAGTTTGAGGACTGAATGCGCTTTCCACGCTCCTCATGCCATCGATCATTGGTATTTTGTCCCCTCGTCTGTTCTTCAATACATTCACACTCTTCTGATGTTATTTTGGTAATTTTGTTGAGGTTTAGAAAGTTCTGTTCATGTGACGTACTGAAATAGTCGTGATCATTGCTATAAGCGTACATATTTGCTGGCTCGAAAGTTTGAAAAATTGGAGTTTTTGATATTGTAGCAAAATTCATACATGTGTTGTAGAAATGGTCTTTGTAATTGGCAGCATTTCTAAACTGACTAGGCCTGGGGTCAAAGTCTGCAATATTACAAATCTCAGCTCCACCTATCTTGAGGTCTCGAGCCTTTACCGGGGATCCTGTGTGTTTCTTCGATTTGTGGAAAGACTGAAGCTGTTGGGTACAAGATGATTCCACCTTAACTTCTCCGGATTGAACAAATTTCACACACGCATACAGAACAGTCCTTATATGTTTACAATGTCCGAACGGACCTTCACCAGCACCACATTCACACTGTGCCTCATGCACAAAGCCATGTTTGGTGAATGTAATGTCAACGACATAATCAATTTTCTTTTTCATTTCTGCCCTACATGAACTTTTTACATAGCACAACTTTTCTGAAGAAAACATCCTAAGGTACAACAAGAACTTGTCACCATACAAAGAAGTCACCACTTGGTCGAACTCAACTCCAAACCGTTCCATATATGCATTCGCCTTCTCACGGTCAAACGGGGCCATCTTCATGTCGGTGTTGACATCTTTGTAGCAACTGGTGGCTGGAATTTGCATTCGAAACTCTGGCATAAGCTCCTCGCAGTTGTTAAAGTTCTGATTGCGATCATATGCTTCAAGTCTGAAAGATCAAATATGAACATACAACAATTTTTCACTTTCAGTAAACATTAAAAAAACTTGTATAAACACAAACTTATTCGTCAGAACAAAGAGTAATACATACTCAGCATAGACCCCTACACATTCATAGAGTCCCCTAAATTTAATAAAGAACATGGGTGGGTGCTGTTGTAAAAAGTTTTGTCTTCTAAAAAACAACAGAAGTATACATGTACATTTCCCCACCCAACCTTTTAACAGAATTTACATTAACTTGTAAATAAGATATTTAACAATAAACCTTTCAAACAGTGATGTAAATAATAAAAGAATGAATCCTGTATGTATGTTTTTAAAGCCTTTAAACTGATTTGGTTTTTAGAAAAGACCGCGCAGGAATTTTCACGACATGAATCAAATTAAAAAATGGTTTCACATTACCTCTCGATTAATTCCTTTTTTCGTCCAGATAACTTTGCATTTCTCTTTCTTAATTCTGTGCGAAGTTGTCCTAAAGATAAACTGCTAAATTGTGAAGCCATAGTTTAAGACTTATCGTATAAACTATCATAAAATTATTGTAAAAGATTGTGTCTAACTCGGTTAATCGCTTGTCAAAATATGCGGAAGTAAACAATTGGAAAGAACAATAGACCTATTCGACAACAGCGCCACCTTTACGGGCACCTGCTAGACAGGGGAAGATAATCCACTAAAGTTCCCCATTATTCGAACATATTGTTCAGAGAGGAATAAATTAAGCGAAACAAAAAATGCAAGTATTATATACACGTGCGGCAAGATGCACCAACATCCGCACGTGGTTCAGAAGTATCAGCGTCGTGGATGAATAATTTTAATTCATCAGATATTCTATGTAGTAAATTATCTCAAATAACATTACATAGAATTTGATATCTCAAGCCATTGTTTGAGAAATTAAAGTGTTCCGATTTATTTTTAAGCATAACATGAAACGTACATATCGATTTTGATTATATTTTATATGTAACACATATACTTTGATGGCATGTTTGAAATAATAGATGATTCAATGGCAAGTTGCTTAATTTGAGGGAAAGCTATCCGTTTTAAACAAGTCGTTCTTGCGACATAAACATTTTCAGTTATAAGGAAGTTTTGACTGTTTTCCGTAATGAGATTCTTGATTGTTGTTTCAAACACGCGATTTAAAAAGGTTTTTATAGCCGCAGGAATGATGGTCGATTCTTACTGTGTTATTTAGGGGCTACAAATTGTTTATCAATTTTCTTAACTTTATAATTCTTAATTTCTGGGTGTCATTCCCTTATTGAATATGCATCCCGTTTTTATTCGAATACCCGAAAAGCATTTATTGCGCAACCGGTGTTACAGTCATAACAAATTTGCGTCAAACTAAACTGCCGCGTACGTCCTGTAGCTCATTCTATAACTAAAATGAGACTAATTGTGATACTCGTATAGCATTAGAATGCTCGGCTATTGGTAATTATTTGTTTGCATCCGGAAACAAACATGCAAACTTTTGTATAGAATCATATATTCGTGTGAAATTTGAATATTCAAACATGAACATGTAAACTTGCCGTAATATACTTCAAAGTATTTTTTGAGTATTGTGTTTCACCATAGCTTGCATTTGTAAAGCGCGGCAATAAACGGTAGGCAGAACCCGGATCACATTTCTTGAATACCGTAATTACTCTGTGTTTTCGGAAACTCTAAGTTTTCGGACAACCCTTTTTTAGCAAAATAATTATTTTTCGTGACTCCTAATTTTCGGACACACGAGTTTTGTTTCTAAGTCTTCGGACAGTCACGAAAAATAATTAATTTTGCTAAATTTTGTTAAATTATTAGATTTGTGTAAAGCGACCGGTTTGCGTATTGTGATTGGGCGGTTAGCTAATACAAACCACCACACTTTTTTATCACATAACGGTTGTTCTGTAATTGACTATTTACTGACATACGATCACGATATGTCACAGTTGCACAATTTTTATATTGATGGTTTTAATGAATGGAGCGATCACGCACCATTGCGCTTTACCTTGTGTTGTAATTATGTTACTACTACTATACTTGACCATGAAGAAATTAAGTTTAAGTGGGATGTCAATTTACGGGAGCATTTTCGCTCTAGTATCTATGACAATTTAGAAACTTTTAATGAAATTATACAAAATACAGATTGTTTGAATAGAGAATCCGTAAATACTATGCTTAATAAGTTTAGGGATACAGTGAGAAGTGTAGCAGATATTTTGTTTGCCAAAAAATGTTATTTTAAACAACATGTTCGTTTTAGTACGTCACCTGTACATGGAAATAATTGGTTTGATCCAGTTTGTAAAACAGCTCGCAATAGTTATTTGCATGCCCTTAGACTGTTCAATTTAGATAAGTCGCAAGAAAATCGTATATTGTTATGTGAACGGAAAAAGCATTATAAAGGTATTATTCGAAAAAAGAAAACGCAAGTTACAAAAAGAAAATGAATGAAATTGAGGATCTTAAAAGAAAAACAAAACCGACAGATTTTTGGAAACAATTTAGAACAAAAACTAAAAAATAAATCTGGAAATATACCTTTAGATGCTTTTCGAGACTTTTTAAGAACTAAAAGGCAATGTTTTTAATTGTGAAAATGATGAATCTGAGTTTTTTAATGAATATAATAATTTTGATTTGCCGAATAACGCTTATCCGGAGCAAGATAGACCTATCTCTGTGGAAGAAATAGTTAAAGCCGTTAAACTACTTAAGCGGAATAAAGCCCATGGACTTGATAATTTGTTAAATGAATACTTTATACAATCTATTGACATTTTAGCTTTGCCTTTGAGTGATATGTTCAATAAGATAATAGACTCTAGAGTGTTCCCCGAAGCGTGGACCGTCGGTTTTATTGTTCCATTACACAAAAAGGGCTCCGAGTCAGATGTAAACAGTTACAGAGGTATTACACTTGTAAGCTGTCTTTCTAAACTGTTTACCTCAGTTATTAATAAGAGAGTTGAAAATGTCTGCAATGAATGTAACATTATTTCGGACGCCCAATTCGGATTTCGAAAAGGACGTTCAACGTAGATGCAATATTTATACTTCAGTCATTAGTTCAGAACTATATGTTTGAAAATAAACGTTTGTTTGTTATTTTTGTCGATATGTTGAAATGTTTTTATTCTAATTATAGAAACGGTCTTTGGTTGAAATTCTTTAAATCGGGAATTCAGGGTAAAGTTTTACGAGTTGTTAGAGATATGTATAACAATGTTAAATAATGTGTTAAGTTATTTTCTTCATTTTCTGATTATTTCTCATATTCAGTAGGCTTTCGTCAGGGGGAGGTAACGTCCCCTTTGCTATTTTCTATCTTTGTTGAGGACTTGGAACTTTATCTCCAAGATGATATTAGTGCAGGCATTAATTTAGATGACGTTATGATTTTATTATTTTTGTTTGCTGACGACATGGCTATTATAGGTAAAAATCCAACAGAAATTCAAAACCATTTAGACCATTTACACACTAACTGCAATAATTGGGGAATCAGATTAACATAAAGGAGACCAAAATTATGGTTTTTCGTAAGCGAGGTGGATTACTGACCTCAGAGAAGTGGACCTACAATAGTCAGCCAATAGGAGTTGTTAATGATTTTAACAATTTAGGAGTTGTTCTAAATTATACTGGTAGTTTTAATCTTAATCAAGAATATTTAGTTGGTAAAGGGCTTAAGGCCATGAATGTTTTACTTTGTAAATGTCAGGACTATGATTTGAAGCCTAGTACTCTTTGTCAATTTTTGATGCCTTTGTTGGCTCTATCATCAATTATGGAGCAGAAGTTTAGGGATATACTATAAGTCAAAAGAATTAGAAGGGCTGCATCTAAATTTCTTTAAACGTCTATTAAAAGTTAGACTCAATACATGTAATAATATGGTGTATGGCGAACTTGGGAGATATCCGCTTTATATACACAGATACGTACGTATACTAAAATATTGGTTTAAGCTGCAGTCAAGCGACAATATTATTTAAAAATATGTATACAACGAAGCAGTTTGATATTGTGAAAAGGGTTGCACAAATTGGGTATATAATGTTAAAAAGATATTAAATGATAATGGTTTTCCAGATGTATTCGAAAATGCGCATGCTTTTGATATGAAATCATTTTTGTTTGTATTTAAATGTAGAATTGTTGACTCTTATAAACTTAAATGGTACAATGCTGTGAACGAAAGCTCTATGATGGATATGTATAGGAATTTTAAAGCCTCTCTAGTATATGAACCATATCTATATATTCTACCTAAATCATTAAGAGCAAATGTTAGTAAATTACGTTTATCTGTACACCCTTTGAGTATTCAAACGGGTAGATACGCAAGAAATGTAGAGGAATGATCTTTAAGACACTGTATTTTCTGTGATTTAAATGACATTGAGGATGAATATCATTTTGCTTATCATCATGTATAATGATTTTAGAAAAATATATATAAAAAACTACTATTATATCAAACCATCTGTTTATAAATATTTGAATTTGTTAAAAACGGTGGATAAAATGGAACTTTTTAATCTGTCACTGTTTGTCAAAAACGCGCTTTTATACGATCAAGACTGATAAATGATATGTCATAATATATTCATCTCTTGTATACTTATGATGTATGTTATATATTTCAAACTGCTATTCTAATATTCTTATTTTTAAAAACCACGAGTTTTGCTTTTTGTTTTTTTGTACCTTACATTTTTTTCTGCTTATTTATTTTTTTGTATAAAATCACGTGACAATATATATATGTGCGATTGTATACATATATAGACGATGTTCTTTGTATAAGTCTTGAATAAAAAATTTGTCTGAAAAAATAAAAAAATCTGCTAAAACAAGGAGTGTCCGAAAACATATGGTAATTACGGTAGTTCAAGGTGTTAACATTACTGGTAATAGATACCATAATGCGATCATGCTTTGCCAGTGCGTGCGCACCCGTTATCGACGCAATTAAGTTTTAACTTAACAGTCTGTTGGGAATCGACGATAAGCGTCAGTGAAATAAAAAACAAATTTACAGATATATAACGACTTAAACTGGAGTAAATAGATAAAAAGATTGAGTTATTATATGTGTGAGTAGTGTTTTGAATGTGTTAGATGTGTTTATCAAATGTTTGACCTATTTGATTATTCGACAATGTCGACCATGTAACGCGTCATGCCAACGCTTATTTAATATTTAAAAGATGTACAACTTGTAAATTGAAACTTATTTTGATTTTTTGCTAATGGATTTGTTTTTGTTTTGATCTAATTTTATATGTTTTAATACTTTTTATGAAACTATGTTGACATTTTGATGTTTCCACATTCTTGTTTTGACATGTTTTCAGTCGT
Source organism: Dreissena polymorpha (assembly GCF_020536995.1). Lineage (NCBI taxonomy): Eukaryota > Metazoa > Mollusca > Bivalvia > Myida > Dreissenidae > Dreissena > Dreissena polymorpha. The sequence goes on from NC_068362.1 coordinate 58,589,086, forward strand.
CAGCGAATAAGTAGGAAATGTTTCCGGATCTCGCCTTTTACTCGGAATAAAGGTGAGCACCTTTCTACTTTTCTACAAACCAATGATAATGTTCAGGAATTGTGCCAACATTTTTATATCAACTTTGGTCATTTTTTGCACATGTTTCAGCTTTTGCTTCGATTAATATCCACCATTTTCCATTGCACAAAATTCACAAAATTTAATCAAGGCTACTTAAATCTTTCCTCTTATTAAAAATTAATATAACTCGAAAATGATATGTTAAACAACATCCATTTCCATTCTAGATTAAATCATCATATAGTTTACAATCACTTTACATCTATTAAGCGCAAAATTTTACTTGAAAAGGAAGTCTTAGAGTGAGTTTTCATTTAATTATGCATTGTATGTGTATAAAATAAGTTGCAGCAAATTTCGACTAAGCTAAATTAATCGCATAGTTTATAGCGTTTATGTTCCCCATTCACGAAATGTTTTATTTTTATTTGTGTTGTTATCTTTCATTTTAAAGGGGCTTTTTCAAAGATTTTGGCATGTATTGAAGTTTTTCATGAAATGCTTTAAATTGATAAATTTAAACATTGGATATAAAAAGCTTCAGTAAAAAAAAACAAGAATAAAAGTAAAGAAAAAAGTAACCCTCAACTGGGCTCGAAGCAGTGACCCCGGGAGTAAAAGTCCATCGCCTAGAGCACTCGGCCATCCGTTCTCATACAATGAGTGATTTATTATATATTTTATATAAGCAATCCTCGAAGTATCACAGAATAAAACAGCAACAACAGAACCCTCAAAATTATTCAATCGTTTTGCGTTGAAACGTTTTATAATTTTCAGGTTTTTAAATTGTCAAAAGATGCATATAATGGATAAATGCTTTTAATTAATAAATTTAAACATTGGATATAAAAAGCTTCAGTAAAAAAAACAAGAATAAAATTAAAGAAAAAAGTAACCCTCAACTGGGCTCGAACCAGTGACCCCGGGAGTAAAAGTCCATCGCTTAGAGCACTCGGCTATCCGTTCTCATACAATGAGTGATTTATTATATATTTTATATAAGCAATCCTCGAAGTATCACAAAATAAAACAGCAACAACAGAACCCTCCAAATTATTTAATCGTTTTGCGTTGAAACGCTTTATAATTTTCAGGTTTTTAAATTGTAAAAAGATGCATATAATGGATATTTTAGAGCATGGTAAATGTTCAATATAACTGTTTCCTAACAAATATCATAACTGCAACGAAAATTTGCGAATCCGAAACTTTTTTTGTAATTTTGACAATTAACCAAAATGTGAAAAGGATCTTAATGGTATATGTTTTGGGAAAATGCATACTATGTAAGCATTTGGGAAAATGTACATATTAAATGCCTTATTGCTGAGCAGTTTTTAGTTGTTCGCTAAATAAATGTTAGCATACAAAAGGCAGTAATAAGTGTATAAACGTATTAATATTAAATAAGTCTTTCACACAAAGAAATCAGTGCTTCTTTTAACTTGTCAGTGAAACACAAAGAAACGAACTTAGTGAGAGTTGATATACCTTTAATACATTAAACATGATATCCCTCCCCAGTGAATTCCGTTTAGCTAAAAAGCCATGCAAGTTCAATAGAAGATTTATTAACCTTATTGAATATAACTTTCAAGTAACAAATAATTGTGTTTGGTTTAAAGTAAACTGATTGCTTATGAGTAGGGGTACAACAATACAGCAAAACCCATATTGCAATATGTATCATATACAATATATATGATACAATTTTAAAACAAGACTGCATGCCATTACAATATGTGTGCATCACACTTTAAAGATTTACTATAGCCTCTGAGCTGTTTTCACATACAAGTAAAATATTGTTCATGTGCCCGATATACATTAACTTTCAATAGAAAACAACTAAGGCTTTTTAGGACGTACGCGGCAGTTTAGTTTAACGCTAATTTGTTTTGACTAAAACACCGGTTGCGCAATAAGTGTATGCTTTTTCGGACATTCGAACAAAAACGGGATGCATATTCAATAAGGGAATGATACCAAGAAATAAGTACTATGAAGTTTAGGACATTGATAAACAATGTGTAGCCCCTAAATAATACAGTAAGAATCGACCATCATGCTTGCGACTACAAAAGCCTATTTTATCGCGTGTTTGAAACAACAATCAAGAATCTCATTACGGAAAACAGTCAATACTTCCTTATAACTGAAAATGTTTGTGTCGCGAGAACGACTTGTTTAAAACGAATAGCTTTCCTTCAAATAAAGCAATTTGTAATTGAATCATCATATATTTAAAATATGCCATCAAAGTATATGTGTTTTACATAAAATATAATCAAAATAGTTCTTTAAGTTTCATCTCATGCTTAAAAAAAATCGGAAAACTTTATAACAACTTGGTTGATATCCATTTGATTTTTATGATTTTTATCATCATTATTATAAAGGACACAGAGATTTACATTATTTTCAACAGTTTTTCACTTGTGTGCTCAGTTTCGTTCTTTAAGGCAGAGGTGAAATCACACGTTGAAAATAGTCGTTTAATTCAGAGCTCAATAAAAAAAGAACTCCCGTCACCCTCGATTTTTATTTTATTTAAATATCAGCAAAAGATGGGTCTATGAAACATTATGCTATATGTAATATAAAATAAAGAAAACTTTTTCGTACGTTCTTAAAATGTTCTTTAAAATATCTGAGTCATTGTAGATTTTAAACAAAATACTGATTTCAGTACTATAACATTACAGATGCGTATCAACAACTAATAGATTATTATAATAAAATATTATATATAACGAAGTTCATCTATGAAGTAAATGATTGCTTTACATAAACGCTATATTTGCCGTCTGTTGTATCTCTTTTCACATGCAAACTTGTTTGTAGTACATGTATGTAAACGTGTTCCTAAAAATGAAATACTTGTGTAGGATTATATTTTTATCGTACACAAACTGTTCAGATAAAATTGTTTTCATATATTTTTTCCTAGCAATTCCAATTATAGGGTACTGCGTTAATATACATTAATTCATACAAATGATATGCCGTGAATTGGTGAAGTCATATCAAGAATCACAATTAATACAGTTGATATGCCCATTTGCATATTGTATACGTATTGATTTTAATTGAATACTTAATTAACCTAATGTAATGATCTCGATACACAACATTTATAATTTGTTTTTTTCACTGAATTCGAATTTAAATTTACATACAACAATAAAATGGTAAAGTCATGTCAAGAATCCAAAAAAGTAATTGTGGTATGCCCCTTTAAGTGTATTCAATCCCCTTTTTTGTTTGGTTCAGTATAAACTTATATTTGTTTAATCTTGCTACACATAATTTGTGTTTTCACTTTAATTAAAATCTTCTTTTGCATTGGCATACATAAAAACATTGACCAACTCATGTCAATTAATTAATTCATTTTAATGGTACAATACAAGTTTATATAATGTAATGAAGACCGTATACGCACATGAGCTTGTCATTTGGACGCACCTTAATAGGGGTCCTTAATTTATACAACCCGAATTATACGCACGATGTGATCGTTGTCTACACGCATACTAAAATTGGTTCATTTGTTCAGCAACACTATTAGATCGGTATTAGAAAATGCGAATATTCTATTGACGCAGATAAATAGAAAGCTTAAGTGATTTGATGCAATAAATACCGTATAAACAACATCATTTTATTCGCTCGATGCAGATTGATTGGGTTCCATTAGCTATATACTGCAATTAAGATCATATTATCGCATGTGAATATTAACTGGGCGCAGATAAATAGTGATCCATCACTGATCAAACCCGAATTCAACCGTAAATTTTAAATTATCTAGCGGGTGAATCGTCTCGTGGGGGTGAATTGTCTTGGGGTTGCTATTAACGCTACATGTACTTCCGGCCAAGCCACGTGTTTATAGCCATTGCGCCATGAAAACACCACTTTTTCGTCATTGAATCAAAAACTGGATTTTTCCCAGATATGACGAAAACGCCATCGTGTAGATCGCGTTCTGGTCCATATACACGTGAAATTTCAGCACAAGATTCTGGCCAGTTTTCAACACTCTCAAATGGTTGCTATATGCTGGAGCTTATCGAATTTTAGTCGCCATTATCATTCGTTCAATTGAACGTCATCAAATGATGACATCAATATAGCACTCATACCATAAAAACCAGGAGTCAATGACCCCTGGACTGAAATTTTGAGGGGTCAAATTGAAAAATTCTGGGGTCATTTTGAAGCGCGTTAATTGTGTTTTTGTCTGTATTATTCAATTTTTTAGTTAAAAACATGCTCCAAGAAGTACACAATATCTAAAAAAGTTATACTGCGTTACTAGAGTTGCAACACCTTAATGGTTTCGCGTGATGGAATGAGTGGAGAGATCAATTCAAATTGAAAATCAATAATTTCTTTAAAAAAATTGTTACGAACAAATATGTGGGTACGAAAAAACACAAATTTCGGTACGAACACAAATTTGAGTACGAAAAAAAGGGTATGAACAAAATAAGGGTACGAAAAACTATTTGGATACGAAACAAATGGGTACGAATTAAAAAATTAGGTACATAAAAATTCGGATACGAAAAAATTTTGACTACGAACAAATGGGTACGAACAAAATTTGGATACGAACAAATTTGTGTACGAAAAAAAATGGTTACGAAAAAAAAGTGGGTAGGAAAAAAAACAATTTGGTTACGAAAACAAATTAGAGTACGAAAAATATAGGGAACGAAAATAATTAGGGAACGAAAAAACTATTTGGGTACGAAAAGAATGGGTACGAAAAAACTATTTGGGTACGAAACAAATTTGGGTACGAAAAAAATGGGTACGAAACAAATGTGTGTACGAAAAAATTTGGTAACAAAAAACATTCGGGAACGAAAAAGATGGGTACGAAAAAAAATTGGGTACAAACAAATTTGGGTACAAAAAACATTTGGGTACGAAAAAAATGGGAACGAACAAAAAATGGGTACGAAAAAAATTGGAAATGGAAAACATTTGTTACGAAAAAAATGGGAACGAAAAAAAATGGGTACAAAAAAATGGGTACGAAAAACAATTTGGGTACGAACAAATTTGGGTATGAAAAACATTTTTGTACAAAAAAATGGAAACGAAAAAAAAAATGGGTACGAAAAAAATGGGTACGAAACAAAATTGGGTACGAAAAAAATGTAACGAAAATAATTTTGGTACAAACAAAAATTGGGTACGAACAAATTTGGGTACGAAAAACCTTTGGGTACGAAAAAAATAGGTACGAAAAAAAGAATTGGGTACGAACAAATTTTGGTACAAAAAAATATTTGGGTACAAACAAACGGAAAAAATTTGGGTACGAAAAAAATTTGGGGACGATGAAAATGGGTAGGAAAAAAAATGGGTACGAAAAAAATATGGGTACGAAATATTTTGGGTACGAATTTTTTAATATTTAAAATCAATTTTGAATTGTCTAGCGGGTGAATCGTCTCGTGGGGGTGAATTGTCTTGGGGTTGCTATTAACGCTACATGTACTTCCGGCCAACCCACGTGTTTATAGCCATTGCGCAATAAAAAACACCACTTTTTTGTCATTTAATAAAAAACTGGCTTTTTCCCAGATATGACGAAAACGCCATCGTGTAGATCGCGTTCTGGTCTATATACATATGAAATTTCAGCACAAGATTCTGGCCAGTTTTCAACACTCAAAAATCGCTGCTATACGCTGGAGCTTATCGAATTTTAGTCGCCATTATCATTCGTTCCATTGAACGTCATCAAATGATGACGTCAATGTAGCACTCATTCCATAAAAACCAGGCTTCAATGACCCCTGGACTGAAATTTTAAGAAGTCAAATTGAAAAATTCTGGGGTCAATTTTGAAGCGCGTTAATTGTGTTTTTGTCTGTATTATTCAATTTTTTAGATAAAAACATGCTCCAAGAGTTACACAATATCTAAAAAAGTTATACTGCGGTATTAAATAAAAATATCATGATACATAACACAACATATTTTAATGAATTGGTACACAGAGATAAGGACATAATATCAATAATTTGTGCGACCAATATTGACTTTAAGTTTTTCAAAAACAAAACATGTTAATTTTACAACTTTTATTATTTCTATCACTATACTATATGTTTATTTGTAAAAACAATAAATCCTCATTAAATCTACTTCATCATAACACATTCAAGTAATTTAAGATATGTACCTGTAGCACCTTTTCATCACATATTTATCTTTGTTATATAATCATCATCCATATGATAGCTTTTGTACAAAAACACAATCTAAATGCATGGAACATCTTGTATATCTATTACTGTTAATCCGAATACTATACATGTCGGAAATATATACACTTTACAATGCCTTACCAGTAGTAGTTTAACTTAAATAATCCAAATTTTCCTTGTTATTATCTGGTTTAACAAACCTTATTTAATGTTTGTTAAATCCAGTTAATGCTATCTCCATTATTGAATCACCATTACTTGTAATTTGAGTTGTTGTTGTTGTTTGAATCGCCATTTTTTAATTGAACGCGGGTTTAATGTAAATTTACAATACGTCCGCCATTTACAATGTCAAAGGTCAAGACGTAGCGCTTTAATTCTACTCGGATAATTTATATCTAATCGAGGAAATGTGGTTTCTTAAAGCGGGTATATACGATTTTGTCAAATATTTATGAATTTATATAAAATGTGTGAAAAACTAATGATATATATATTTCAATATAAATTAAAATAAAAGTTAAGAAGAACACGTGTCGAAAAATGCGAAATAAGCCAGATATTTAATTCTCAAATTGAAAACGGCTGTACAGCCGAATTCGCCAGCATGTATATCATACATGTACAATGTGAATCTAAACTTAGTTTAACGGTTTATTTGAATTTCTGCAACGATATCTATTCATACGACACACGAGCACTAACTCCAATCCTAATACAAAGACGAATGTGTAATAGACGTCATTATGGCGAGTTGTTAATTATGTTTTGGGTCGTTGAAAAGATAAACGAAAGCTTTTGACGGTTCACTAAAAGTTCTATTTTTCCGTCTTTAAAAGTCTGGATCACCAGGCACACTAAACAAGTTTAAGTTTAACAACATTTGTAAATATAACGTGAATAATAAAGTACATCTAAGGCTCACCCTTTGACAGTTAATTTCAAGTTGTTATAATTTGGATATACTTGGAGTTTAAATTTACGATTATATTTTATTTATCTTATTTTTACTTTTTGATGTTGTTGATTCAGAGTTGGAAATTTGAATGACACCGCCTTCTGAGGCTCGCCTTTATATAGACAGTATCAGCCAATCAGGTTGCACATAACAAAATCTGGACAAATGAAAACAATTGTTACAAAGTAACATTGGCGTTCTAAAATAAACATTTCAGAGAAAATTTAGCTTTTGATGGGAAACTTTAATTAATTACCATTTATAATGTGGCGTTTACTTGATATTTAGAAAGAACAATATTTAAGGAATAAAATGGCACCACATATGGTTTAAATAGACCAAAATATGATATCAAACGCCGGTTTACAAAATGGACAGTGACAACTTCCAAACAAGATGGCGGATGCGAATTACACTTGACAAGTAAGTTGAGTTCAATAAAATGAGAAAAACTGTATTAAATGCATTTACAAAAACAACCCCATTCAGCCATCAGGCTTAAACAACAACATATTATATTAATAAAGGGTGGCCTGTTCCAACTTATATAACTAATATAAGCAAAATCTTAAATAACAGCATGTAAATAATTACGTTTGTCCCAGTAATAAAACCATATTTCAATATTGGTTATGATATAACCGTTATATAAATATATTAATTATGCCTCATTGAACTTGAGCAAATGCTAAGCTACGTAAGAATAAATTACATCATTCATTTGACCACAGTAACATACAATAAGAATAAATATCATGACATTATTCATTGGAATAATGTTATTCAACTGTTAAATAAATACAATGTAATATATTAATTAGACAACTATATTTGTGACAAGTTACACTTGTTACATTCACCCCCCTGTACCTTAAAGAAACTTGTTTACTTATATCTATTGAAATGATACATTTTAAAATTTGATTCATGTCTTGTTATTGGTTGAACTTGACATTGTTATTTATTATAAATGTTAAAATAATATTTCCATCCCCTCTATCACAGTCAGGAATTCGTCTGTAGATGTGTCCCGATGTCCAAAAGTCTGTTCCAGCATTTGAAGGATGAGAATGTTAGTGGAACGCCCTTTTACCATATCTGACAGAAGGACGTAGTTGGCTATCCTCATCCTTCTTTCAGAGGTGGACCTTGGTTGGGGAATGCTGCCAGGTAATATAAGGAAATTGTACTTGTCCATGATTTGATCAGGATCTGTTACTGGAATCCCTTCTACTGAGTCCAACATGTTGGCCACATGTTGGGCAACCGCCAACCTTTTTGCCGGGCTCATCAGCCGCCAGTCTTTTGGGGGCCAGTCCATAGTGAAAGAGGGGCCCTTGAATTGGACGGTTGGCAACCGGTCCCAGTTCCGCCTTGCCGGAGGAACAAGTGGCATGCAACCCCATGTCAGGAGGTGAAGAGCCCTCTGCTGTAGGGTCATTTCCTCCTGCATGTGTTTGTTCTGTTCCTCCAGCAGAGGCGTCTCTGGGAGAAATGTCTCCACGGGTGGCCTTGTCGTGGCTGAGTTGAATGGATGGGCCGGTCCCTCGATTGGCGTAGCAGTGTATACTGTGGTCTCTTCCATTTTTGGGAATGGTACAGGGAGTCTTCCTCCTGTGGGGAGCATGGCCGGCTTGGTAGGGCTATAAGCTTCAACCCCAGGAGTTGGACTCCCTGATTCTTGTATGGTTGGGGTGTCTGCTGTTTTCCCCTCTGCTAACTTCCAGCCCGCCTCCCAGTCTTCCATTTTCTTAAGTTTTGGGGCCTGTGAAGTCTCCCGCCACACCTTTACTGCTTCTCTTGCCTCCTTGGCCGCCTGGGTTGTGAATACGAGAGGTTTTACAACCTTGCTGTAGTCCTTGGGATATAGAGCTAGATAAAATGCTCCGGCCTCCGTGAAGATGTCCTGATTTAAGCCATCAGCAATGGACTCGTGCCAGCGCCCAACATGTCGCTTCAAATCATATGGGCGACTCATAATGGTTGGCACATCCTCTACACACCATGGGCAAATTATGTCCAAACGTTGGTGTTCAGTCCCAACATGGCTTTTAAGCTCTTTTCTTGAATGTAGAGCCGCAGGGCATAACCAGCAAAGTTGCTGTAGCATCTGTAATGTTGTAAATATTATACATGTAAAATGTTAGTCTTGTTTTTTCCATTAAAAGACTAGTTTTCTTTTAAATATTGGTCATTGCAATCCGTTTCATTATACTATAATGTTTAAATGCTAAAATGTTTGTATATTTAGCATAAGGTCAATTCAAAAAGTCATTGTACATTGCATAGTTATAATAGTTTTGCCTGGTGATCACTGTTCATAATATAATAATTTCGATTTTTCAGGAAATCCTTCATCTGATGGAATTATACACTTCCTCAAGTAATATTTTCTCCTTGAACCACGATGGCCGTCTTAACTACAAGTAAGGAACTAAAAAGTCTCATAGTCATTATGGGTAGCTAATCCAATACAGACTAGAGCAAAGAGTCGGTTGGCCAACCTAATAAAATAATAAATTCCATCCTAATATGCCATTGGTACCTATTTCATACTTCTCCCCATTACTTATGTGTACATTCACTTCCTCTTAATTCCACAACTGATTTCCTTTCCATCCACAAGTGATTTCCTCTTATTATCATTTAAATTTTAAAATTTCATAAATAACATTAGAATAACTGTTCAATGAACATGAATTATAACTCTATGTCAACACACACAAAAGCTATGTTCACAGTTTACATTTCACATAACACTGTTTATATTTAAGTTGTCATTTTCATTAATGACTTGAATACATTTACTGTACTATAATGTTAAACATAAACTTGTAGTACTAATGTTATCAATATAAATTCAATATACAACCAAATGTCTTCAGTTATGTAAGACTGTCCACCTTAATGTTACATATTTATATTCCTACTGTTGAAAACCATTTTGGCAAGTGCGAGCCTTTATATTTCATTAAATGGTCGATGTGATAAACTCTTGACTTTTTCAGTTTTCCCTTCTTAACATAATATGTAAGATCGTCAATACGTTTAATTACAAGAAATGGCCCCTTCCATTTTGGTGTTAGCTTAGTGTCCACTCTAGTCCGTTTCGAGGGATCATACAACCATACTGCCTGCCCTGCTTCTAACTTTCTTGTTTCCGACTTTAAATCGTAATGCTTTTTCCGATAAATTGCGGCCTTTTTTAAGTTAATTCTTGCAATATTGTGTGCAGACTGTATTTTATTTTTAAGGTGTTGCACATATTCATGTGTGTCTTCTTGGGAAATTGATTCTTCTTCCGGTGTGCCGATGACAACAGCCATGGGCAACAGGACCTCTTTTCCAAAAAACATTTTGTTTGGTGTGAGCCCAGTGCTGGCGTGAGGTGAAGACCTGTAAGCCATTAAGACTTGTTGTAAATATAAATTCCATTCAGTTTGGTTTTCCCTGCAGAAACTAGACAGCATGCATTTTAAAGTTCTGTTAAATCGCTCGACCACAGCGTTTGCTTGTGGTCGACGAATTGAAGTTCTTAATTTAGTGATTCCTAAAAGAGAACATATCTCTCCAAAAAGCTTTGATTCAAAACAGGTTCCACAGTCAGACAAGACAGAAAGAGGTACCCCAAACCGCACAATGAAGTTGTCCACCACAAGATTTTACTATAGCCATTGGCCCATATAAGGAAAACTGCTATGCCCTCAACGGCCATGGTTTTAAACTGACAGAACATTTTTAACTATACCCAGAATTAATAAAACCTTATCAAACATTAGTAATTTGAATAACTTTAGATGTATTAAACATCCCCAAAAAATCATGAATGTAAAATAAAAACCCCGTTGTTGTTTACTTTTCAATCTCAGTTTGTGAGAAATAAATGGGTTGCTAAACTTATCGCATGGAAATGGTATTACGATAATAATAATTCAACTCGTCATAAAAATTCCAGTGCACAATTATACTTACAGAGTATTCTGTCATATCTATTACCTGTCAATAATACCCGAAAGGGGAGTTAGACAGTATAAAGTCTTGGCCAAACATGGCCGGACCGACGGACATGTCCTGTAAAAATGTGTAAGGTCCGGCCTGTCTGTCAAATTAACAGGACCGATTGTCCGCTAAAAGAACACAACAAATCCATAGGTTTGTATAGGTTTGTTTATGGCTCTGAATGTTTTCTGAGGTGCAAAAATAGCAATAGCGTCTTTATACACGCTCTTTTCCGTACCAACGCTATTTCTGCTGACGGAATTTTCCGAGTGCACCTGATTGGTCTATTTATGTGCATCTTACGAATGCGGGTCAGGACGGTCCAAATCCACGACGGCCTAGTCGCTTGACAAGATAATCATAAATCTGATTATTACAATTTAAATGATGCAGATATCAATTTGTGTGGTTTTAATAGCAATAGTAATGTATAATAATGATCATTGTCATTCAAACCGTTATTATCTTGGCTATTAATGTCAATGCGTGAAACAGGCCGGTTGTCATTTATGGAGGCCGTTGTCGGTTTAGGCTGTATTGACAAGACTCATACCTGATATGCGCGCTGAGCGTAGCTTAGTTAAACAAGTATCAGCTACTTTTGTTTTGGAAATTGTTCCTATAAATTTAAGATATTACAAATTCCTGTTTATATTTACTGTTAACATGCGTTCAGCATTTAAAAAAATAATATTTTAACTAAATAAGACTAGTACCATGTATGGCGTGTAATATTATTTAACGTAGGAGACAAATGTGTGACCTTAAAATTAATAGCTGTTCAATAATTTTATCATTTTATATCATAAACATCTTGATCCCAGCAATGAAACCAAGTTATTTTACTATTACATGTATATTCTGTAGCCAGTAGGTCCTATAAAAAAGAGGAGGTCCTGTATTTTTTCCCATTTTACAGAACCTACTGTCCAGTAAATATTTGCCTAGTTTGGATTTGACTGAGTATATAAAGAAAGATAGAAAAACCACACGCTGCACATATTACACGCTTTTGTATTGCTGATAAATAATTTCTTCTTTGCATATTCAATTGATAAAAAAAACTCAAATGGTTGTCTATTCTTAGTTTGCTGTCTTATTGTACCCTCAATTTATAAATGTTTCTTCAATAATTGAATTTTCAGGAACCTCATTCTTTAAAAGAAATCTTCAAAGTTATTTGGTTAAAGCCACACACTTTGAAATGAAATACATGTTAATCAATACATAAAGAAAAGTTTATATACACCGCGGTACATGTCATGCAAGGACGCCCTATTGCTTGCGGCATTAAATCACATTTTAAACAATCAATATGAAATATGTCTCTGCATATCTTGATCAGTAAGCCTTTCACCAGTGTTTTTTTTTTCCTTCTTTGGACGGGTCCGGTAAACGGACCCGTTCCCAATGACCTACGGACCCGTTTCCAAAATGAACCGGACCCGTCCCAATTTCCGGATTTTTTTTATTTAATCCTCAATTGGGCATTTATTGAGTCCCATTTTTGAAAAATATATACTTTTTTCCATTGGATATTGGGCAAGATACCGGCCCTGATTTTTGACGGAAAAAATCACTGTAAGCACTTTCATGTATGCCGTAAGAGGGTTGTTTATTGTGTTGTTTTCTTTATACTTCATTGTTGATATAATTTACAATAAAGAGAATTAAATGAGCAGGATTCATAAAGCACCTATTGTATTTAGCAATTTAAAAGGGTCAAATAGTGCAACTAATTACAACGCCATATGTGTTCCGATAGCATGTTGTTGTTTGTGCAAGACTGTGAATAAAAGTTTATGTTGCTTTCCTCTGTCATTTAAAGCAGACAAAAGTTAAACAAAGTCATTAAAATACCACTCTTCAATTGGTACAATTCACAATTTGATTTTTCCCAATCGGAAGATTTCGCGACTCGTTATTTTCCCAATTTGGTGATTTCACGACGCGAAAAATTCCCAATGGCATGGGTACCGGACCCGTTCCCAATAGGGTGAAAAAAGCACTGCCTTTCACCATGTACCCTTCTATAATGTTAATCGTAATTAGTACAGATTATTATTGATGCGAATATTCTTGCGTAGCTCACAGCATTCATTTGCACAAAAAAGTTCAGTAACATACCTTCAGCAAACGGACCTTTCTTCGAGGAAGTTTTTTTACTATGTTGGACATTTTCCGATTTTTCTAATCCGAATGTGTCTCTAAAGCGTCCGAACAGAACCCCAACAAAGCTAATAATCGTCATGGATCGAATAAACAGCGTGATACACATATCTGGAAACAATTGAATCGAGAGGTGTCTTAATCTCGACGATCGGGAGAACGTCAGGCTGAACCAAAACTCATATAATTTCACTTTATTATTTAGAATATATTTATTTGATTAAAGTCTCTACTGCACATAATAAAACCTCAAATTGAAAACCGAACATACTTGATATAGTGCATAATGATGGTACGAGTATTTTTTCACGCAGACGCAGTGGTCCGGAAAGTCCACTCGCTGAAAAGCTTTACTTGACCACAAAAGTCCAGAATTGTCATCCACTGAGAACAGTCAGTTTTTCCCTATCAAAATCGACACCATTGATGTCCATTTCATCAAACATCTTAAGGTTGTACTTTGTTTGTTCGTGTTTGAATCCTTCCTTATTTCCTCCAGACGTAGTGCTCTGATGAACTGCTAATACTGTTCCAGAGACGTCAATGACGTCAATCTGCAAGTCACATATCGAATGGGCCACAATCCAGTTGTCATACGCAAGACGACATATAACGACGTCCATTATATTCTTCCACGGATACGCTGCTTTTGTTATGAAGAAATCTTACGCGTTAGTCCAAAATAACTCCCCGCGTGCTTTCGCTGCAAGTTTAATTTTTGCAAAGCTTTGTGCTTCAGTTTCAGTTACTGCCAGAATATTGGTTCTACGCCCAACAACCAACTGTTAAATTTGGAAAAGTCCACGTGTTAAAGCAAGTGAGCTCTGTGTTAGATGTACGGAAGTGTAGAGTTGTTTGGTTGTGATGTCAATGGCACGTGACAAGCTTTATATCTGCATGAACGAGATGCATGAGTAAACAATTATACTAGCGTTTATAAAGTCATTGATTTAGTTTAACAATATGAAATTAAATCATTTTATAAGGTATTATTCTATGTTATTTAATTATGTTATTATGATAAGTTATCGGCAATGAGCCTTTGTTTAAACCTGTATGCAAACGACTGGGTTGGGTAATGCCGTAACAATACTACCAACTGACCAGCAATCTAAAAAGTGTGATCCGAAAACAACGGTCACCTGTGGACAACGGTCAATTTGGTCATTTCCCTTGACTGACCGCTTTTCTCAGTTTTGACTGTATTTCAAAATTGTATCTGTCAATATTGCCATGATTTTACACCGTACAATATCATAAGTTAAAATCACAAAGTCATTTTTCCTTTGTAATAAATATACAAGTAATATGATAATAGGTGCTAGCTTATTTACCGCAAACAGTCTTTAGAAAGCCATTTTATGTTGTACGGGCAAATACCCGCCGTGAAGTGGTGTGCGTTGACCACTGTTTGTGTCAGTTTTCTGATATACATAAAGCCATACCTATCAGACTGATTTTTTTCTGTCAGCGTCATATATTTTGCCGATGCATTCATAGACCACTTTAGCTACATACCGGTAGACACTTTGACAAATGCTATGCCACACGTATATGAGTACCTCGGGAAAAAAATGCTAGGAAAGTCATTATTTTGTAGCGCATTGTTTTCTATCTTGTTGCATTATAGGTTTTTCACCGCCAAAATACGATTTTTGATCTAGTTTGATTTGCTGTTCATGTATCATTTGTTGCTTTCTGTTTCGAACTGTTGACAGCTTATTTTGAAACCTTTTCTTAGGGCAATGATCGCAATCACATCAGATCTGGTCACCCTTATTATTCTGTCCTGTTCATTTGGATCTTTCTCTCTAAGCCAAGCTTATCCATGTGGCCAAAAACATATTCACTGAACTTATTATGTTTAGGAACCCCTTGAATTTTTAGCTCATTGTGGGCCTTTGTGATCACCTTTTGTCCGTTGTGCGTCGTTCGTCGTCAACATTTTGATTTGTTAACACTCTAGAGGCCACATTTATTGTCTGATCTTCATTAAACTTGGTCAGAAGATTTCTCCCAATAATTTTTTGGTCGAGTTTGAAACTGGGCCACTTGAAAACAAAAACTAGGTCACAAGGCCTATGTAAAGAAAAAGATTATTAACACTCTAGAAGTCACATTTATTGTCCAATCTTCATGAAACTGTGTCAGATTATTTGTCCCAATAATATCTGCTGAGTTTGAAAATGGTTCTGGTCAGTAGAAAAAACATGGCCGCCAGGGGGCGGGGCAGTTTTTCCTAATATGGCTATAGTAAAAACTTTTTAACGCTCTAAAAGTCTTATTTTTAGTCCATCTTCATGATACTTGGTCAGATTATTTGTTGTGATGATATCTCGGCTGAGATTTAAAATGGTAGAAGATGTTTGATAAACATGGCCTCCAGGGGGCGGGGCAGTTTTCCTTATATTGTTATTGTAAAACCTTGTTAACACTCTATAATTCTTATTTTTAGTCCAATTTTCATGAAACTTGGTCATAAGATTTGTCTCAATAATATCTCGGCTGAGTTCTTTGATGGTTCCAGTTCGTTGAAAAACATGGCCGCCAGGGAGCGGGGTTTTTTGCTTATATGGCTTTAGTTTAAACTTGTTAACACTCTAGGAGTCACATTTATAGTCCAATCTTCATGAACCTTGGTCATAACATTTGTTCTTATGATAGCTAGGATTGGTTTGAAAATGGTACCGGTTTGTTGAAAAATATGGCCGCCAGGAGGCGTTGCAGTTTCGCTTATATGGCTATAGTGAAACCTTGTAAACACACCATATATCACATATATAGTCAAATCTTCATGGAATTAGGCCGAATTAGGCCGAAGATTTGGTCTTATGATAGCTTTGCTAAGTTCGAAAATGGCTTTATTTCGTTGAAAAACATGGCCGCCAGGGTAGCGGCAGTTTGCATAATATGACTATATTAAAACCATGTTAACACTCTAGTTGTAATGCGGATGTTGGTGCACAATGATGATGATGATCATGATAATGATGATGATGACGCTGATGATGATGATGATAATATTTTTGCAGAAATTCAACATATTGGTAAAACCAATAAAACAACAAGAAGTATTACATGTGAATCTAATTTGACTTTTCATCCACTTATCCTACTCTCTATAAAACTCATTAACCTGTGCTTGCATTGTTGCCAGGTGGTGATTGTGTATCACTCCTGGAAATTGACCCCCAAATAACTGGACACTTTAATCAAAGATCTTTGTCTTGATGTCAGATGGAAACCATTCATAAGACTAGTAATTACAAATTGAAATGTTTTACCCCTACATTTTTCAGTTAGTCAGTAGGTTATGTGTGATTATGAACGATGTGTGATTTTAGCAGGTTTTATTGTTGTTTCAACTGGTAATATCATTGCAAGGTGAATCCAAAAATTGTTCAAGGTGTTTAAAAACACTTCGTCAAAAATGTGAACAATTGGGAAGTAAACAAACAAACAAACAACTTATCACATCTTCTAAGAAAAAGGAATTTATGCTACATAATTTTTGTGCATTTGAATTACAAAATGTTTGACAGTTGTTTTGATATGAATCATTTTCATGTCTTGTGTGTGTGTTTACTTCTATATTTGCACACATTTGTAACTATAAGAAAGATAAAGTAATGTATTGTACTGTAAAAGAAGATCAATATTGAATTTCTAGTAGCAGTACATATTATCATACTCATTTACTTCTTCATAACTGACTTTGATATATGATAACATTTCAACATATTGTATTTAATTATGCAAAACTATTGTACAAACACACAATCTGTTGAACAAATAAAGTTGTTTTCGGTATCTAAAAACGTTCTTGTGAGCAGGTTGTAAACAGTAATTCCCGATCAGATGCTGAGATGCTTATCTCATGATCTCAAAGCTCGACAACAATTTATGGAAAATGTACTTCCATTTTCTTTTGCTGATGCTCATTATTAAAGTACTGTCATCATATTACTTTTATCAAAATATAGCTTTGTCGCAACGGGAAACAGTTGCCTATTTTTAAAAACATAAGCACGCACAAAACTACTTATAACGCATACATGTATATATCTGCAAAAACAGCTAACCTTTTCTTTTCACAAAACAACGTTAACAACCCTCGCAAAACGTTAACCAGTGCCTTTTATCATGTCTTCGCCATGTGCACCAAGGCATGCAGAGAACAAAAGCAATTGCACTATTTGCTCACAAATGCTTGTTCCTAAGTCGACATCTCATCCCAGTGATAACCTAGGTCATCCTTGATAAAGTCTGCTTTAAAAACTCCCAAGGCTTCATTAAATTTTGTATGTGTACTAGTTTTGTCTGACATGGTTGATAAGATATTTTTAAGAGTTGTCTTTAAGACTGGGTTTTCTGAAATTCTGCTTGTAGCATCAATATCTCCCAAAATATTTAAAAAAGTTTATAACATATCTTTGCATGCTTTAGTGGTCATTTCATGAGGCCCTAATACACAATATTCTCCGCTGCTATCAGTGGCATGAGTGCCTTCAATTTCCGTACCACACTGTTTTGTTTAATCATTTAACAGACATAAATTTTATTTTCGTCCAAGCTCTTCAGCTATATGCTTCTGAGATAAGGCGAGACCTTCAATATTCATATGGTTTATTGTTTGAGGTTTAAGTTTTATGTGATCAGTCTTTTTTTATAATGAAGATTCTGCATAAGCAACTACCGAGCGAAACCGATTGATTTCTCCCCCTTTTTGAGACAAATTAAGACAATCATTTGCCATTAATGATACTTTTTTACGGGCTTTTGATTCTCTTAAATGTTGTTTGAGTTTTTTAATGTTACCAACTTTAGATAGCTTAAATCTTTCAGGTATCATTAGGTCGTAAAGTTCATTTTTCAAACTGGAGTTTTCAGTGATGCATGCATTTAGATCCTTTGCTTTATCTGTGGCAACATTCGTTAACTTTTTTCAGTTTTTTAACAGTTTTTTCTTGTGCAAATTTAGTTTTTGGTGACTTTTCTCTATTTCAAATTTTGGATGAATTCAATTGCTTTGGATACTGCACTTCTACCGGCAGAAACTGCTCTAGCTCATTGTTATACTTTTCATATACTCTTCTGCATACATCATCATAAGACTTCTTATTTTCAGATACTAAAACGTGAATTGTTTTTGCATGTTCAAGCAACCACTGGCTAGTGTTTTTTCCAGCATTTTGGGAATGGGGCCGTGTCCCTTTGGATTGTGAAAGACCGCTGCGTTTTGACCAAAATTAGGAAATTAGAGTGGTTGTTTTTGCTAACAAATGCTTCAAAAATCCATCACAAGAAGCTATTCAAAGCCAGTTTACTCCCATTTTAACTCTTATTTTTATATACATGTGTCAGACTCTTTTGCAAAGTCAAAACAATAACAAATAAGAACACAATCACAAAATTTGACCGACTCTCAGATACACGAGTCGATGGTTTAATTTTGGCTTTTCGGTCTTTAGGAAACCCCTTATTCATTAATAATTATTATAGTCATGACGGTATATCGTCTGGTATTCTGCACGGTTCAGAGCTGTTCGCCCATTCGAACGTGTCCGGTATATATTTCCTAAATTGGTCCTGTTTACTTATCATCTGACATAACCGGCACATCGCGTTTTGGTGAACGCTGGAATAACTGTCCGAGTAATACTTGTCCTTATATTTCCTTCTGTCGACGTATAACTCCGGCGACATGTTAAATACGGCGAGATATTCATCTCGCTCATCGACACTTTGGAAGGAATCCGTGCTTATAACTGCCGTGTGCGGAAATGTAACAGAGACTTCGCCTTGGTCTCCTCCTCTAGTGACTATTAAATTATCGTTATTGTAATTCTCGAATTTTTTTCTGAAAAATACCCCCTACATACAGGATTTTCAAATGCTAAAAATACTTTGTAGGTACTGTTTAAAATATCGATGCGACTGTCGTAGACATATTGCGTCCCACACTTTCAATGATGTCCGCAATTACCGTATATATCAATAGGAATGTACCGTTGCAAAATCTAGGCGTATTGTTCTATTACAGCTTCATTATTACACTGTGAACTTAGTAAAATCCCGCCACGAGTTTTCTGTAACGCTATTGCGGAATAATTTCGAATGTTTGGATGAGTTTTCTGCTGCAGCTGCCGTATGGAAGTTAAATATCCGTATTCGTTTTGTCATATGTCATTGTCCAATTAAACCTATGCCTCCAGTTATCGTCTGACCATTCGTCTCCGTCGAGTTTGTAATGAACTGAACATTCATCTACTGCAAAAATCCACAGTTTTCCTGAAGGACGCCGAATCGGCTTTAAAGCATCTTGACGTAAATGACGTCCATAAAATAACACCATGTGACTGCCTTCTAAATCACACGGGTCAAACAGCATGGCACAGCTCGTCCACTATTGGTGCACCATCAAAAATATTATCTAATTCAACCAGTGCTTTTAAACATGTCTCCGCCATATGCACCAAGGCATGCAGGGAACAAAAGATATTGCACTATTTGCTCAAAAATGCTTGTTCCTCAGTCGACATCTCATCCCAGTGATCACCTGGGTCATCCTTTATAAAGTCTTCTTTAAAATCTTCTAAGAGTTCAATAAAATGTTGTCTGTGTACTAGTTTTGTCTGACATGGTTGATGAGATATTCTTAAGAGTTGTCCTTGAGAATGAATTTTCTGAAGTTCTGCTTGTAGCATCAATATCTCCCAAAATATTTAACAAAGTTATAAAAATATCTTTGCATGCTTGTGTGGTCATTTCACGAGGCCCTAATACGCAATATTCTCTGCTGCTATAAGTGGCATAAATGGCTTCAATTTTCGTACCAAACTTGTTTGTTTAATCATTTAGCAGACATGCATTCTTTAGGTCCTAGCTCTTCAGCAATAGGCTTCTGAGATAAGGCCAAACTTTCAATATTCATATGGTTTATTGTATTCTTACTAGGCAGACTATGAGGTTTAAGTTTTATCTGATCAGCCTTCTTTTTAAATTAAGATCAATTTAAATGATGCAGATATCAATTTGTGTGGTTTTAATAGCATTAGTAATGTATAATAATGATCATTGTCATTCAAACCGTTATTATCTTGGCTATCAATGTCCATGCGTGAAACAGGCCGAGATAATCATTAATCTGATTATTACAATTTAAATGATGCAGATATCAATTTGTGTGGTTTTCATAGCAATAGTAATGTTTAATAATGATCATTGTCATTCAAACCGTTATTATCTTGGCTATCAATGTCCATGCGTGAAACAGGCCGGTTGTCTTTTATGGAGGTAAGTTTTATCTGATCAGCCTTCTTTTTAAATTAAGATTCTGCATAAGGAACTCTCAAGCGAAGCCGATTGATTTCTCCCCCTTTTTGAGACAAATTAAGATAGTTATTTGCCATTAATAAAACTGTTAAACGGAATTTTTATTCTTTTAATTGTTGTTTCACTTTTTTAATGATACCAACTTTAGATACATGTAGCTTCAATCTTTTAGTTGTCTTAAGGTCGTGATGTTCATCTTTATTGTATTGTATGTGTCACAAACTTGTACCTTGGTCATAACTTTTGCAATATTGAAGATAAGAGTTTGAAAATGGTCCAAGATAATCATAAATCTGATTATTACAATCTAAATGATGCAGATATCAATTTGTGTGGTTTTAATAGCATTAGTAATGTATAATAATGATCATTGTCATTCAAACCGTTATTATCTTGGCTATCAATGTCCATGCGTGAAACAGGCCGAGATAATCATTAATCTGATTATTACAATTTAAATGATGCAGATATCAATTTGTGTGGTTTTCATAGCAATAGTAATGTTTAATAATGATCATTGTCATTCAAACCGTTATTATCTTGGCTATCAATGTCCATGCGTGAAACAGGCCGGTTGTCTTTTATGGAGGCCGTTGTCGGTTTAGGCTGTTTTGACCAGACTCATACCTGACATGCGCGCTAAGCGTAGCTTAGTTAAACAAGTATCAGCTACTTTTGTTTTAGAAATTGTTCTTAAGATATTACAAAGAAGCGATTCCTGTAGGCTTTTGTATTGCTGATATTTAATTTCTTCTTTGCATAATTATTCGATTGATTAAAAAAAACTCAAATGGATGTCTATTCTTAGTTCGCTGTCTTATTGTACCCTCAATTTATAAATGTTTCTTCAATAAATGAATTTTCAAAAGTTAATTAGTTAGAAAGTAATTTACTATTATTTTTATTTAAAAACCGAAAGTAGGATTTCTATACACGTATACTCATATTTCGACCAATGCAATTTTTTTTTAGTTTAAAAGCGCAAAATAGACGGATTTCTACCCTGTAACCACCAGATATATTCTAATTGGCATGGATAAAATTAAAACTATAGCCTAGTTAGAAAGTAATATATTATTGTTAAAACGGTACCGCTTTTAAACCGAAAGAAGGATTTGTAGACGTATACGTCTATTTAGACAAACGCGATTATTTTTAAGTTTTAAAGCGCAAAAAAGATGGATTTTTACCTTGTAATCACCAGATATATTCTCAATGGCAAAGATAAAAATATGTTTCTTATTTATACTTAAATTTACTATGCCATACAGTTAATTTTAAGGTGTGTGGCTTTAAGTCATTTACAAAGTTGAGCAAATATAATAATTTTTTTAAAAATAAATCATCCTCTGAAGCCCCCTCTGAGATTCAAACTCAGACCTCTTTCCTCTGTGAAGGAAAGTATTCTATCTTGAAATACAAGGGCATGTAAGAGGAAAGTTAGCTATTTTAAATCTATCAACAAATAGATTTGAACAATATTTATATGGTATTAAAATATGAAAACATCCCGTAAGTTTATTTTTCACATGACCTTCGAAACAGAACAGACATCTCTGAATCTGCAATACATTACATTCTTAAGTGTTAACAAGGTAACTGTTGACGACGAACAACAGACGACAGACAAACGGCGATCACAAAATCCAGAGTATAAAATAATTTACGATACACGAGATACGTATTTCATACTTTACAAGAGCAAAGGAGTCATACAAAAACTAAATTTATTATTAACAACACGCTTACCTAAATTTTAACTTAAATCCTATGCTTTAAACAATAAAGTTACAACGATATAAACTTCCATTTTCTGTTCTTCCTTCCCTTTTTCAAAATTTATTTAAAACCACACTATTTTTAATAATAAAAGTACGAAATGCTAACCATTCTGATCTAAAACACAATATAGGAAACCGTACATCCAACTTGTCGTCATTAAAGTCCAGAGTTTACATGAAATTATGTTACACGAGATATGTATTTCATACTTTACAGAAGCAAAGGAGTCATAAAAAACTAAATTTAGTATTAACGACACGCTTACATGTACATCAATTTAACTTTAATCCTTTGCTTAAAAAATTAAAGTTACAAAGATATGAACCTCCAATTCTGGTCATCCTTCTCTTTCTCAAAATTTATAAAAAACACACACTATTTTTTAAAAACTTGTGTATCAAATGCTAACCATTCTTACCTACAACATGACTAAGAATTTAAGAAAACCGAAATCTTGACGCAGCGAGTTATTTTATTCTTATGGAAGATTAAATTATGCATGAGAAAAATACAATCGGAAATATTTTTTACAAGCTTTTGATGCTTTAAAAAAATATTTTACTGTTAAATAAAATAACACGTCTGACTTGTCGTCATTAAAACCAGAGTTTGAATGAAATATCGTTACACGAACCGGGTTCCACTGGCCCCAAAAAAGTTGTCGCCACTTTTTCGCGGCGCGAAACTGTCAGTTATTCCGACCTTATTAATTATGACAATCGTCTAAGAAACCTTACAACATCAATGTCATTGACTATATTATTTCTTTTAAAAGTATGTAAATACATAAATAATAATAAGTAACTTCATAAGTCTTAATAAGCTTTATTTATACATAAAAAACATTGGTTTGCACATGATAAACAATCACATATAACCAAACTTATCTAATAATGTTAACATCAATGACACAGTATGCTGCATACATTTTTTATAAAAAAATATTTAAACATACAATCACACAAATGTACATCATCTGGAAGGGTAAAAAATTCAAACATCAGTAAATAAAGCCTCTCAATTTAATTGTTTAACAGTTACATTTCAAGAAATAAAACATCTAAATTTAATTGTTTAACAGTTACATTTGGTCATTTGGCTAATATGATGCATATAAACTGAAAGGGAAAAAAATGATACACATCTGAACGACAAACATCTCAATTTAAATTAACATGAATTTGTACACACATTTTCACACATGGTTAAAGATTTTGAACACTCAATGATTAAAAATTCTTCTGTTCTTTGCCCCAGCCCATTTCTTAAATGCCTGGTCAAGAGGGGAGTCATGAGCTGCTCTGCTATCAGAACAGAACAGAACAGAACTTTATTTGTTTTCACAGGTTACAAAACAATGACATTTTGTAATAACATGTGAGCATATGTATAAGATAATTACACAGATATCAAACAAACAGTATTATATACGATAAATCATAGTAGATCAATTGGGAAAGTGGTTGTCATGTGAAAATTCTCCAGTAGAGGGTCAGTAACATAATGGTTATTTAAACAATATATTGTCTACAAACAAAAGAAAATTTGGGTTTCGAACCCGTAGGTGTTGGATAATTAATAGTTAAGTACGTATATGAATTCGTTCTAATTACAAAATAATGTATAGTGATCACCAACAACAACATTTGTTATAATAGTACTTCTACAAAAGTAACACAAACAACAACATTAAATAGTTAACAGTTAGTGGTGGAATATTTATGTGGATACACTCCATATTAAAGAGTAGGATTAATGATTTACAACAACAGCGTTAGTTATAATAATACTTCTAATAATAGTAACAACAACAACAACGATGCTAATAATGATAGTAATACTGATAATGATGATACTAGTAATCATGATGATGATCGAGATGACGACAATGGTGATGGCCATGATGATTATGATAGTGGTGATTATAAAGCTAGGAAGAGCAAATATTACGATTACACTTACCATAAGACAGGGAACATAGTTCTACCATTTTTTATATTATTATTTATTTATTTTTAATTATTTTTTTTTTACGTGACATTTTCTTTATTTAATACATACAAGAACATGCATTCGAGTAGTGAGTTTTAATTTTTGCAAAATCCATTTTTTAATGTGATTTTATGGTTGAACGTAGGTAGGTCTTCCTAGTATAAATAGAGTACTCTCCCGTCTAATAAAATGAGGGAGGGTAACCGTCGGGGAACTATTAAGCAATTAAATAGTTCGGTTAGACGTTTATCAGGAATTTCAGTTCATAAAATGTAAACGGTAATCAGCGTACAACCCTCTATGGTGCCCCTGCGTTGTGTGGATTGTCGATAGAAGCGATAACTGGCATTTCATTGACGGGAGTGTTATATAAACGTGATGAGACAGTGTAGCGTAATATTTCATTGATGGATGAGTTGGACTGTTTGTAAACGTAATAGAGTGGAACTTTTAACAATGGCAATTGGATTATTTCTTGCGCCATAGCGAGGTAGGTTTTATATTATTATGTGGGTCATTAATTTTAGAGTATTAGAGGTATACTTCTCAAAAGAAAATACTGTGTCTTTAGGTACGTGTATGCAACTATTTTATTACGAGCGCCGAAAGGCATTGATTAAGTGTTTCATAAATAAAGCTGTGTTTTTAAGTGTGACAGGATTGTAAGTGCACATTAAATCATGGAATTTAATGACGTTTGGACGGAGCGTATAATTAGAAGGGATTAATTTTGTTCTTTTTTCTTTGAAGTGAGGACATAATAAAAGGTAATGCATTTCGTCCCCAATGTCGTTTGTATTACAGAGGTTACACTTTCGATTCTCATGGGGTATGAAGTTTTGAGAAAAGCGGCCAGACTCAACTGGGAATAGATGGTTGCCGGTGCGAAAATGCAGCATACTTAATCGTAGTGATTGAGGTAAGGCTGTAAGATAATGTTCAAAGTTGGTATTATTTTTAAATAATCCATACATTTTGCCTTTAGATGAACATTTTATCTGCGCATTCCAACACTGGATAAACTATCTATAGAAATACTCAATAAATTGTCAACGGTCGAAACTGACAACTTACTTCTCAGGCATGTCTTGATGATGTTCTGCTTTTGCAATTTTGAAGGATTTTCATAGCTTTCATTTGTTTCAATTTCTAAAGCACGCTTTCGAGGATTAAAGAAGTCATGAAAAGCCATGTTTGCTTGTGAATATGTAATCATATATGTGTCTTTATATACGAAAGCCATCAACATAAACTGTGAAAAATATGAACAATCTTTAACTAATGTGTAAATAACAATACACTTACCATGGTATTGATTAAAGAGTAGCCGCCTTATATATCGTTATAATCATTGATCTTTGTGCCAGTTTGTCCAGTGTTACATAATTGAGTGTTCTTTATCATAAAAGAACCGTTAATCCGATAATAACTCTCATAAAACTTGACAATAGCAGTAAAAACACCGACTGTAACACTTTCACGCTTCCGTGATTTCAGTGCACTCTACAGGTCACAATATACTAAAATATTTCCTACACAAATTCAATGTGAAAGCAATAACTTTAACAAAAAATAAAATCAAACTTTGCGCATAGACATCCCCATAACCATACCTTTTCTTAAAGAGCAATCCAAGTCGCAATGATTTATACAATAAAAAAGGGGGGGTCATACTTTATGCAAGAAAGAACTCGACGCGAATCAGCGGTCACTCTTTTTTGGCCATCTATTTACCGGCTTCGTACCTGTTGAGAAGGGTTTCCCGCCATCTGTCAAAGTCTCATGTAGTCTCAAACCTTCAAACAAAAGAGTGAATTTCTGTTAAACATCAATGTTTTCCCTACCACATTCACAAAGAAACATTCTAAAATAAAGCCATGGCAAGTGCCCCTACAGAGAATCGTGTCTTCTTATAAATTATATTCATGTTTTTAGAGAGTATAGCATTGCACTCCAAAAATGTTTAGTATATTGTAACCTAAAGGAGAAATTTATTCTGATTAAAATGTGTTTTTCTTGCATATTATTATTTTCCTATGCATATTGCAGCAAAATATTAAGTTTGGCTGGATTATCTGTCTATTTGGCCATTTTATATCATATTTTCTCATGCAGGTGTTTCCAGTCCGAAGAATGCCATTTTAGGCCTGTTTAGGCGTAAATGTCCCTTTAAGATTTAAAGCTGTTGTGTTCAATATCTGCAAAAAATACCAAAACAAACCAAATAGACATGCACGTGGGGCTTATGCGGGGTGGGGAAATAATGAATTTGTTAGATATTTTTACTCTAAGCAATTTTGATAATGTCTTTTTTGTGTTTTGTTTTTTTAAATCACCCCAAAAATGTCAAATTCATACCACAAAAATCCAATTTCATCCAAGACAAGAAACAAATTGGTCAAAATGAGAGATCAAAGATACTTTGAAGTGTGGAAATCAATCAGCTTCTAATAACTTGTTGTTTCACACCAATAAAGTGTGAAATCTACAAAGCACCTTGTTTGTCGCAGCCCCTTTAATTAAAGGTGCCCAATTATATATTATAGTATAAAAAGTCATGGATGCCTTTAAACTGCAGCAGGTAGTCAATTTGCATTGCCTGCTCACATTTAGTGGTTAAAGGGATTGTTAACTTGCATACTTTGTGTTAAAAATAAGTTCTTTGACTTTTTTTAAGGTAGCAATCTGGGAACATGGGGTTTATAACCAAGCGAAAGAAAAAATTCTTGCTCAATTTCGCCTTAAAGCCTGGCCGACCTGGTCCAGCCAAGGGTAAAAAACATCATTTTGAAAAGAGGTCAAACTCCTACACATACGTAAGGTTAGAAAGGTCATCCTTTGAAGCGAGGCTAGCTTACAATGAAAATATTCTTACCTTTCGGGATGTAACACTCTCTCAAACCCAAGCTAAGCCCTTTCGTCCGCGTGCTAACAGGATTCGCTATGTAAACATGTTACGGGTTCCTGCTTCATCCAAAGTTCATCCTGACTTACTAACGAACAAGGTCTATGTCCCAGCCCTACTACAGCCAATGATGTCCTCTGAAAATAAAAAGCATAGGTTAAGAAGTGATAAATGTAAGGGCGACTTGGTCATTGATGGAAGTGCTTCCGTAAAGTGGGGCTTAGGCTGGAGGGAAAGGTTACTATGTACAAGATGCAAATATGTAGGCAAGCATTATAAGCTGTACAATGAGGTTCCATCAAGTACAAGGGGCAGGAAGGCAGCTCAGATTAATGTAGGGTCCCAAATAGGTGTTGCTAGCCCATCTATTGGGAACACAGGTTTCCGCAGAATTCTGAATACTACTAATATAATCGCTCCATCTCCACTGGCTATGCAAAAACAAGCCACCAAGGTCAACACTGCCGTGAAATCCCTCAATGAGAGAAGTATGTGCGGCGACATAACAAAAAAAAATTGTGGCTGAAAATGCAAAAATAGGTCAACAAGAAACCATTTTG
Organism: Dreissena polymorpha; assembly: GCF_020536995.1. Classification (NCBI taxonomy): domain Eukaryota; kingdom Metazoa; phylum Mollusca; class Bivalvia; order Myida; family Dreissenidae; genus Dreissena; species Dreissena polymorpha. The sequence continues at coordinate 58,617,085 of NC_068362.1, forward strand.
GTCAATGTCGAAGGGGACACATGCTATAACAATCCAATTTTTAAGTCGGACGCAACACCCTTTCAAGCCGGAACCATTGCCATAAGCACAATGTGCGAAAAACAAACACATTGTAGGGGTTCTGGTATCAAATAAACCCTGTAGGACTTCATCAATGCTAAGTAATAAAGGTCAACCTGTTCAGTGCCCCAATCATAGGGGGCATTGTACTGCAAATGTTTCCGAGCGGGAATCGATAGGTGACGAAGGGAAATATAATGAGGTGTTGGGAGACCTGATCTCACAGGACATTAAAATATCCAATTTTACCTGCGATGGGGACAGTAGGGCAATTCAAGGTGTTCGAAAGTCTCACGGTCACAATGTTGGTCATCTTAGGGATCTTAGGCACCTAGGCAACTCGCTGAAGCGTGAGCTAAACAAAGCACCTTTCTCGAAGGGCATGCTCAAGGGTCACTCCAAGTGCAACATCAGGAGTCGATTCGCTCTCTCGGTCAAAGCTAGGTGTATTGCTGAGCTTAAAGCTTCCCACAAAAAACTACAGGGTGACATCATAACTCTAAAGAAGGTCATGGTTAATATTATCTCAACCATTATTCTATGTTTCAATGGTTACTGTGGTACCAGTTGTGCGAAGTACAGCTATGTCTGTGCTGGTACCAATAGGCAAGCAAAGAATTTCATGCCAAACAATGTCAAGGTTAAAATGGTTGACAGTGACCAACAAGTCCTCAGAAAATGCATTGAAATGGTTTTAGGTCCAGCTGCTCTTGACGCAACCAAGCTTTTAACCACAACTCAAAAGTGCGAAGCAGCAAACAGGTCATATCAAGCCGTTAATCCTAAGTCTGTCACTTTCTCACGCAACTGTGAAGGTCGCATTCACGGACAGGTTTACAAATTAAACAATGGCTATGCTAACTCTGTCATTGCAAAAACCATGGAACTTCATGCAAACCTTACGCAGGGGTCAAAAGTTATAAAGCAGCTAGCCTATGAGGACCGCAATGACCTCAACCGAAAGCGAACATCAGCTACCATCAAAGCACGAGCTTTACGTGCCAGGACTCGCAACTATCGTTACAAGTTGCACGAGGAATTGCATTATGGCAAGGGCATAAGTGACCCCAAACCTGATTTTGAAGGTCTCCCACACCTTAAACATCATAAATATGCTTAGTTGAATGTGTGATTATTAGAATAAAGTGTAAATACTACCTGATCTGGCACTTCTTCGCAAAAAGACCTATAACGTGGCTCGTGTATCAGCCTCAAGGTTTCCTCTACCTAAAATGGCAAAAATACCTTATTGAAATAGATATAGAAGGGAAAAAAAGGCATTTATGTACTTTAAGTTTATTTATATGAATAATAGAAGCTTGATGAAGCTTGTGGTATTCATGTAATTACCAAATATGCAGGCTGGCTCAGTCCCATGCCCCCTACACTGTCCGAACTGAAAACATGTCCTCCGATCCATGTTGGTGGAATGGGGCTCTATGTTTAAATGTTCGGGCTTGACACACAAGCTTCTGTTGCATAAATGGCTTACAGAGTCACTGGGGTTCAGTTCTGACTTCATATAGCACATTAAGGCTACACGGTGAACCAAGTATGTCTTTGATATTGACTCTGAAGGCAATTTAGCTTTGATTCGCCCATAGTAGGGCGGGGATCTGTTAGAAATGCATCCATTCCATACTAAACAATCTGAATTGATACATTTAATAGACTTATCTTCCAATCTTTTGCAAAGAAGTGACCAAAAATCATCTTTGACATTCATTTTTTGAAAGTTCAGACGATATTTTTATTTAAACCAACGTTAGTTTTAGCTTAGGTCACAATTTACTAAAAGATTTCCTACACAAATTCAATGTGAAAGCAATAACTTTAACCAAAAAATAAAGTCACACTTTGCGCATTGACATCCCCATAACCATACCTTTTCTTAAATAGCAAACCAAGCCGCAATGATTTATACAATAAAAAAGTGGGGTCATACGTTATGCAAGAATCAGCGGTCACTGTTTTATGGCCATTTATTTACCGGCTTCGTACCAGTTGAGAAGGGTTTCCCGCCATCTGTCAAAGTCTCATGTAGTCTCCAACCTTCAAGCAAAAGAGTGAATTTCTGTTAAACATCAATGTTTTCCCTACCACATTCACAAAGAAACATTCTAAAATAAAGCCATGGCAAGTGCCCCTACAGAGAATTGTGTCTTCTTATAAATGATGTTCATGTTTTTAGAGAGTAAAGCATTGCACTCCAAAAATGTTTAGTATATTGTAACCTTCACTGTAGGTCGCTTACATCGTCGTAAATCAATATTTACAACTGACAAACGCTGGCCGCTTATGCCCGGTCGCGTGCTTTTCGACTCGCAGTATATTTTCGGATAGGATTTTACCTATTTTTTGAAATTCGCCACTTTAAAAAAATTGGAGCCAGTCAAAAGAAAATAGCGCCATTTGGCGCCAATGGCGATCGACAGCGGAACCCCTCCTTTGCTCTTATATGGTATAAAATGCGTATCTCAGATACGCATTTGATACCATATAAGAGCAAAGGAGACATAAAAAAACTTAATTTAGTATAAGCGACACGCTTACCTTAATTTAAACTTTAATCCAATTCTTAAAACAATAAAGTTGCAAGATACAGTAACATGCACGCACTTCTTTTTCTGTTATTTTTTTGCGTTCCATTTCTCAAAATTTATTTACAACCACACTAATTCTTAATAACATTTGTATCAAATGCTTACCATAACAAAGCCGTACTCCTGTCGCTGTGAGTTATTTTATTCCTATGAAAATTTAAATTATGCATGACAAACACAAAATCAAAAATAATTTTGGATTCTTTCGATGCTTTAAAACATATTTAACTGCACGACCGACTTGTAGTCATTAAAATCCAGAGTTTAAATGCAAATACGCCACACGAGATATAGATGTATTTCATATCAATTCATGTGTGCTGAACAAAGGGGCAATTATACACTAGGCTTACAATGTTCAAACCAAAAGGTTCCAAATTGTTGCAAACAAATGAATTAAACATTCACATTAATCAATTATAATAACAAGCTTTTTGTTTTTGTACTGATATATATTCAATTGTGGTGTGGTCAACCGGGATCACCTATGAGAGAATCAGGTGAACCAACCACTGCCCTAATCAGACAACAATCTGAAATTAATGTTACTCAGCTTTACATATTCTGCTAATTAAATCTTGACAGAACCTTGTCAAGTAGACGATACTTAGATTTGAGAAGTTTATGATTTATAATCATCGAGGGGGGTATTCCAGACGTAAAACATTGCATCATTATATGGAAAACAGCTGCACAACTGTATGCGAAAAGGTAAAACAGTATATTCTATCGAGAACTAACTTGCATAGCAACGTCCGAAATGTGCCACATCCGACTTCTATTTCGATATTCATGAATTCAAAATATAACGTTAACTGAACTGTTGTACTTTAAAAAATCAATTATAAAACTTTTTTGATAAAAAAAATAAGCAAACCAAACCAAAAACTTACCCTTTTAACGGCAAAACAATTTATTTATCAAATATTCAATATCCAATAGTATATTCAACACATTTCCATTAAAATTATGCCCTTGAACTTTAACGGTTGATGTTCGTTTCTAGCCACTACCAGTTCGTGCCACTGATATTTGTGTTGTTTATTTTTAAAGGTAAGTTTCGTAAGAAATAAATGTGTTTGCAAACTTTCTCGCATGGTAATGGTATATAAAATTCAACTCATCGGACAAATTCAAGAACACAATGACACTTACCAAGTTTTTTGAACAACCGTACACAGCGCAAAATGCGGGCCAGTGGGCCAGATGAGACTCGTACGCTGAAGATTTCCATATCCACGGGTGTTTTTATGTCAAATGCTAGTGTTTTTCAATAGATCGTATACTTATCTAAAAACAGCGAAGTAGCGTGCACTTTAATCTTTTTTGATGATGTTATTTTGTAAATACTTTCTCGCGTTCTTTTCGAACGTTCATTGGCAGCCATTTTGATTGTTGGTTGTATACTTCCGAAATTATGTGTTTAAATGACTCTCATAAATGTTTTTAGTGCAGAAATTGTAATTTTATGAATCGATTTCTCGGATTTATTTTTATATTTTGTTAACTTATTTGCGTTTAAATTTGATTGTTTGTTGCTTACTTGCGAACCATTTTTTATGTGTACGCTAGTGGATATGTAAACATATTACCGTATCTCCATCAATGAACCATCAATGAAATTTAACGGTTGCTCGTTTTTGTTTGTTTTGTTAATATTTTCTTAAACTGGTCAGCTTCGTATGTTAAACGCAATATGAACTTATTTACTAATTTGGGAATAAAATCGCAATATGTATTAATTAATATCAAATTTGAAGTGTCTAGCGCGTGAATTGTCTCCTGGGGTTGAATTGTGTTTGGGTTGCTATTAACGCTATTAACGCTTCCGGCGAGAACTCAGTTTATAGCGATTGCGCAATAAAAAACACCACTTTTTCGTAATTTTATAAAAAAAACTGGCTTTTTCCCAGATATGACGAATACGCCAACAGGTAGATCACATTCTGGTCCATATACATGTCAAATTTCAGCACAAGTGTTGGGCCAGTTTTCAACACTCTCAAATCGCGGCTATATACTGGAGCTTAACGAATTTTAGTCGCCATTATCATTCGTTCAATTGAACGTCATCAAAAGATGACATCCAATATATCACTCATTCCATATTAAATAAAAATACTATGATACATAGCACAACATATTTTAATGAATTGGTACACAAAGATAAGGACAAAATATCAATAATTTGTGCGAACAATATCAACTTTAAGTTTTTCAAAAACAAAACATTTTCATTTTACAACTTTTATTATTTCTATCACTATACTATGTTTATTTGTAAAAAACAATAAATGCTCATTAAAATCTACTTCATTATAACACATTTAAGTTATTTAAGATATGTACCTATAGCACCTTTTCATCTCATATTTATCCTCGTTATATTATCATCATCCCTATGATAGCTTTTGTACAAAAACACAATCTAAATGCATGGAACATCTAGTATATCTATTACTTCTTATCCGAATACTGTACATGTCGGAAATATATACACTTAAGAATGCCTTACCAGTAGTAGTTTAACTTTAATAATCCAAATTTTCCTTGTTGTTATCTGGTTTAACAATCCTTATTTAATGTTTGTTAAATCCAGTTAATGCTATCTCCATTATTGAATTACCATTACTTGTAATTTGAATTGTTGTTGTTGTTTGAATCGCCATTTTTTTATTGAACGCGGGTTAAATGTTAATTTACAATACGTACGCAATTTACAATGTCAAAGGTCAAGACGTAGCAATTTAATTCTACTGGAATAATTTATATCTAATTGAAGAAATGTGTTTTCTTTATGTTTATGTGTAGTATTATGACTAGTCTTAAATAGATCGTGTATATCCAATACAGACGCTGCGTCTTTAGACTTACATTTAACTATTAATAATAATTTGATCAAAACTAGTTTATACGACAAACGGGACGATTTTAACTTTGAAATTGTAAATTTTCCGTTTCTAGATGGCAACAGACCTTCCTATGGTATTTACATTTCGCAGTTGGTACGTTATGCCAGAGCATGTTCGTGTATTAAAGATTTTAATGATCGTAATCTAATATTAACTAAAAAATTGCTAAAACAAGGCTTTTTGTATCATAACCTAAGAAATAAATTTGCTAGATTTTACTCTAAGTATGGTGATTTAATTTCAAAACATAATGTTTCTTTAAAATGGCATTTAAATAATGGAATCTCCCATCCATCATTTTACGGAGATGTTTTGAAGCGTGTCCGCAAATTAAAATATGTTAAACCAAATGTTCATATTAAACTTTTCAATTTAATTAACTTGTTTTTATCAAAAGGATATGATGCTTATGTACTTAAAAACACGTGTTTGATGGTTTTCGATTCACTATATCTTTCTTCCCTTAAAATTTGGAATCATTAGTGATATAGGCATTTTTCACTGTTGATTAAAATTGTGTAATTGTGTCGTATGAACAAATCTGCATGAATACTACATTATAGGCATTTTTCACTGTTGAATAAAATTGTGTCATTGTGTCGTATGAACAAATCTGCATGTAAACTACATTTGGACTCAAATCGTACATCAAATAATTTCTGTCTTCAGTTGTCAAAACACCTATATACTGTTTGATTCCAATAATGTCGCTTTAATGGAATTACCATTTTTATTCATTTGCTTCTTAATATTAAATCACCTAAACTTGTTTTATTAGTAGCATAGCCCCATTAATATTTTTATTTAGTACTGCCCTTGGAATTTGTTCACGTCATTATGGATTTTTGTGACGTCATACGACCGACTTTCCCAGTTGTAATCTACATGCATAGGTCATTGGGTTTATAACGTTCCATTTTATTTATATTTTCTCTCTGATAGGCGTTTCTTGTTTGATTTAATTAATTTTAATTTGTTTAGCAGTCACATAAACAACCAAGCTATGTAATATGGAATTTTTACACCCATTATTGCTGCTTCTTCCTGTATTTGCGCGATGATTATCTGAGATATTAACTATATGATTCTATATTCTCAAATCTTTTCTATAAAGAAGGAATGTAGTTGATAATTGTTAATAGTTTTATTTGAGCGTTCGTCAAAAAGTTGTAATTCTGTTACTCTTGTATCTTCAATGCAATTGAGTAATTAAATAGTAATTAAATTGAATGCGTTTTAATTCCCTTTTATTATTGTTTAATTTGAGTTACAATGCTATGACGTTAAATTTTATTTACACTTAAATGTATTATGAATATTGCTGGGCCAAGTGTGAGGTTGAGCGCTCTATGACTAGGTTTAAACCCCCAATGCTTTGCATTGACCGTTCCAAGGCGGTGACCCCAGCTTTATTCATATTTTGTGTTTATGTTGGTTTGTATTGTGCTGTATTGTGCTGTTTTGTACTGTTTGAGCAATCGGTCACTTGCCTTAAATAAAGGACCAACTTATTGTTTTTAATGAAAATTCAATACTGCTCCAGCAGCTGGAGTTTCACTTCTTTATATTGCATTGCACAACAGTTTGATGTGTGCTGCGTGGATGCAGTAGCGTGTATCCCCGTACATATCTTCGATGTTGTTATATTTTCAGCCTTTAGAGGCTGGTGGCGGTATTGTGTTTTTATTAATTTTTAAGAAACCTTGTTTAAGACCTTTCTTATACTTAGATTCTTATACATTCTCTGTACTTATAAAGTAAACGTGTATGTTCATCAATTGAGAGTTCTGCAGGTTATACTGAATTTTTACAGACCATTATCTGACAAGCTGCCTCTTACTCTTTTATGTATGTTGACTTGGCAATGTGTATTAATGTGATTATAAGATTGGTGGTTTCGCCAAATAAATAACCTATGGACAGATTGATTACAATTAAAACCCGAAAGTTGTTCTCTCACCATTGAGAATTCCGATTACACGTAGTATTCATTTGCCGTTAAATTATAGACAATTACTTTTTTCTAATCCTACAGTCAAATTAAGTTTACTTCGAACATCTTTCATTGGAGGTACACTGCGGCTGGGTTCTAGTTCGCAGCGTAATTTAGCTCCGTGTAATCGGTATCCTACAATAAATAAGTGCAACTCCAGGAAGTGTTTATGTTGCAAGTTTTTAAATATGTCCTCTTTTATTCTTTCATCGGTTAATAAACGCAAATTTTCAGTTAATATTAAATCCGATGTCTCATGAAATTCTATGCATGTGGTTTATGTTATTACTTGAAATGTACCCTGTTGTGGTGCGCAATACGTTGGGCAGACGGGTAGATCACTTAAAACACGTTTTAGGGAACTTTTTTTTTTAATTAAAAATAACAATAAATTTTATAACTTCATTTGCCAGCACTTTGATAAAACAGGTCATAGCGTAACAAATATTTCAATTCAACCTGTGGAGCAACTTATTTTTAATGATAGTACTTCAAGTCAGTGCCAATTAAAAGCAAGGTGCATGTCAGAATTTGAATGGATTAAACGTTTGCAATCAGCTTACCCACTTGGATTAAATGATAATATTCTAAATGTTGGAACAATTTCTAAAAATAAATCGATTAATTCATTTTCTCTGTTTAGTAAACGTCTAAGAAATAAACGTTCACATGGCATAAGGAAAAATGGTAACTTAAGGCGTAAATTTAAACATCTGCTTTCTTTAAATGATTGCTACACAGTATTACAAAATGGGGGTAAACATAAATTACTAAGTGCACTTTGCTCTCTTTCTGTTTCTTCGTTGGCGCATATTGATAAGGAATGTAAACTTATTTTACTTCAATCTGACCCTCTATATGAATGTGCTTGTATTATTGAATCTTTCACTGACTACTATCTTAAACCTTTTATTGAAAATGTACTTAACAAAACTAGAAATCGTATCAAAATTGAGTTTTGTAGCAAAGGTCTTGATTTAATTGACCTTCCTAAAATATTCAATGATAAAAACAGGGGACAAAAATATTCATAAATTGCACTCGTCCTGCAGGACAAGTGCATTAAAATTTTCACTCGTCCTGCAAACACATGCCTTTGTCCTTCAAATATGTGTGAAAGAAAGATTGCAAAGGACTGATATGACTAACAATGTTTCCTATATCACTGCTAAAATGCTGCTTACTTAGTTATTCATGCCAGCTGATCACAGAAGAAATGTTAACTTACTTTATTTATGAGGAACACAAAATAGACAAGGGCTGTTTGTAAAACATGCATGCCCCCCATATTGTAAACTTTTAGATATCCTGTGTCACGGCGCCAAAAATTATTATGTAAACTTTTAGATATCCTGTGTCACGGCGCCAAAAATGATTATGTGGCACCTTATGCGTATCCTACGTCACGGCGCCAAAAATGATTATCTTATGTGGCACTTTGTGACTATATTGCGTCACGGCGTCTAAAATGATTATCTATTGTTTCCCAAAGTTCGTTTTAAGTCGCGTTGTGTAATTTTTTGATTTGACTTAAATGTCCCAGATTCGTAGATTATTCATCAGTTTGCATAATAAGGCAACAAGTCTTTTTGTAGCATATAACAACTTTTATTCTTGATTAAATATTGTATTGTAAATGTATTTTATTCTTATTTGTATTGTAATTCTTCTTTAAGAAATTGAGACAAGAAATAATCAGTAAAGAAATAAACAAGATACTCCAACACAAAATATAATCCGTCCAGAAAAACAAATGTCCCAATGTCCGTCTCTCTTGCACTATCCCGTGAAGCCAGAAATTGGAATATTCACTTGTGCTAGTTCAAAACCGCTTGGCTTGAATGGCTCGAGTAGAGGTTTCAACACGGTCCGTTTTATACAAAAATGGTGACCTTGGTGCTGACCTACTTGTTTTAGGGAGTAAACAGCGTTATCCATCACTTTGATACAAACTCATAACCATAAAAAATATAACTATAAACGGGATATAACAATGTCCATCACTTTTTGGTCGTTAAATTATTTCTTACTATATAGGCTTATTTAACCTGTTTATATAAGCTGTTTACATAAGCAGTTCGTGTATCATTAATATTTTATTGACCCAAGATATGGTCGAATGTGCGTCATTTCTGTCCTAAATGTATTTCGCCCGTGACAATGCATCTCATGTTACTAAAATAGTGATGACCATATAGAAATAGTGTTACATACGCCCCTTTCTAAGAAAAATAATTAAGGGTTTAATTCTTTTTCCAAACCGTCCTCAAAGTCAATGTCAGGGAAGGTCCTATGCTATGTCGTCACAATGCATATCAAACAACAATACATCAATTTTCATCAACATGAAACACCATATCAAATAATATAACATGAAAATGCAAACCCTACATCAAAGTGTCACTTTAAATAATACGTCTTATACAAACAGACACAAAGTCATTCAATGTATAAGTATGTTATCAGGATATGATTATAAAGTATAAAGTACTACAATAAACACAAAGTCCTATAACAAATACAATATCCTATAATAAACATAGAGTCCTTTAACAGGTCAAAGTCCTACTATAAAACAAAGTCCGACTATGAATGTAAAGTCCTATCATAAATGGGAACACTTTTGTAAGTCACACAAGTTCACTATTAAGTCAAGAGTCTACACGTGCCACAAATGTCACTTGGTTCACTAATCGCCTTCGTAGTACCAATCGCCTGGTCAGGAATGTCACAACACCTGGTGACTTAGTGATGAACCATGGTCGCCCTGCACGTGTCTCCGGTGTTCCTCGGTTTATGCAAATATACAGACATACAATTAACATATCATAGTAAAACAAATCCTAAGTTTCGGTCTCCTGAGTTTTAGGATACAAAGCAATGTAATTGAGGTTTGTTTTATTCTTTGATGGCATCACCATATCGGTGAAGTTTTCCCTTACTGGGGCTGAGGCATTCATGCTCGCCATCAAAACCTCGTCAGGACCCATCTCAGTCCTTGACCTTTTGCCAAAGTACCTAAATTTCTTAAAGAATTTCCTGTTACATCTATTTCTACATTTGACCTTAATGATATAGGCTAATACACTTATGATAATCAATGTAACTACACCCGTAGTAATGAATGAAAGCATGTTCAATTTATTTTTCTTCTATATTGCCTAGCGGTTTCTATTTCATTTAACAATGAATCTACAGAAGGGAGTGCTTTGGATATTTCAATTGTCCCATAATCAATCACTTTTTCATTGAACTCTTTCCATATAGATAATGAAGATATAGTAAGTGTTTTCTTCATGATTTGTACAAAATCATCAGTAATGGTAGCGGTCTAGCGGTAGATCGGTAATCAAATGTGGCTGACAACGTTATTAGATCATTAATTGCCGTACAGCCTTGAGGAATAGTAATTATGTCAAACGTTGGGTTAATCGTTGACCAACTTGACTCTAAATTGTTTTCACGTTTGCAAGTGATAGATAACCTCAGTGATTTTGGTGTCACCACAACCCAAACACCATTAGTAATATATTCGGCGTAAGGTAGCTGTACATTTGGTTTAACCAATTCCCTGCAATTTTCAGCTATTAAATCTTGTTTATTCATGAATATATGAACAATACATGTGCTTGATAGTTCAATCGGATAAAGAGGTTTCATTTAAACCTGGCGTTAACCTCGTCAGTTACGTTACGTAATCTTACTTCAACTTTGTTAAGGGTGTTTATTACGTCATTTAACGAGTTGCCATTTTCTTTAACCGCGTTTTGTGTGAGATTCAACAGCGTTAAAGACTGTGAACTAACATGCATTAAACGTAATTGTCTCTGATGAAGAGTACTTAAAACAGAACGGATCTGCTGAATATCGCTATCTTTAGCAACACCAAAAACAGCCCTTAATATATCTGATCCAAAATCAAATAAAGCTCGTTTCTGACGTATAAATTTGTTTGAATTTACTTTGTGCAAAAGCTGAATGTAAACACTATATAGTTTCTGAATTTCAGCATTTAACCCTTGAATAGAACTTAAATATAAATCTAGAAACTTATATGCATTAGTGGGTAGGTACTTGTTCGTCATTGAAGTCGCTAAGTTTTCTGTTATCGTCAAGTCTGCTCTTAATGCATTTAGGAAGTCGTCATACGGTTGTAGATCTAGTACAAAGCCAATTGTCCATGTAGACTGTGTTGCGGAAAATTTGTTTACGGGTAGGAAAACTACGTTGTTCCTTACAATGGGTTGTGCGATGCTCAACCCGGTGATAACTGTCAATGTCCATAGTCGTATCGTCAGTCGAAAGTCGTACATCCTGTCCTGGAAGGTATTAAAAGTATGTGTTTTCACACGTACAGAGAGTTTGCATTTACTTTAACATCTTTCTGATTAAATCAATTACAACGTCATTTTTATCGAAGTAATGTTTCTTAATCGACCGCGGACTTGCGTATTCGATTACATTAACCTCCATATCGGAGTGATCACTTCTTTCACCCGAAATTGACCTTTTGTGTTCGCGCATACGCTCTGCCTTACGTCTATATTTTCTCTTTAGTTCGACCGGAGGTATGTCATCATTGCTGTCTGATGAATTACTGCGCTCATAAACACGTCGCCTAATTAATTTCGCTAAGGGTGTATTGTCATTGTCCGACATATGACCCTCACTCTGACTATCGTAATGAGAACTCATCTCGCTATTACTCACCTCGCTGTCACTGCTCGGTGGTACAACATAGGTAGTTTTTCACTTACCTTTACTCGGCTGGAGTCGCTCTTGCGGAACGTCCCAAGTCTCGATATCTATCGATTTTATATTACGTGCGTGCACGGTTTGTTCTGACCCATTTAGTGTTTTCATCAACAAATGTGATAAGGTATCTATTCCCTGCCAAAGTCTCCTTATATGGCCCTGAAGTATCTACAGACCAAGTTATACCGCTTGAATGAGATACTCTAGTTTCTTGAATTGGAATTTTGTTTTTGGATTTGGCTCGTTCCTGACAACTAACGCATGAACGAATATACTTGTATAAATCTTTGTACATATTAGGCCAAAAGTATTTTCTCCTTAACGTATCGTAACACTTATCAATCCCCATGTGTGCCAAATTATCATGATAATGCTCAACTAGGCTTGCCTGTAAATTGGAAGGAATGAACAGTCGTAAAATTGGTTCCTCATCTTTGTCACTAAGATAGTATAATATCTGGTCAATAAGAATGTACCTTGTAGAATTCCCCTCTCTCTCGCCCCTTTCTAGTTCTGTGATCCTTTTCTGGATCTGCGGGTCTTCAGCCTGTGCTTTCTTCACGTCGATTCCGTCATCGATGTACACTGGTGGCGTTATTTTCTGAGTTTCACTGTCTTCAGTTATGTTAGAATCTTTACTTGGATTAATTTAAATTTAAATTTACTGCATTTACCTCCATTTTCTTGTCCTCGGAGTCTCTTAACTTCGTGTCCGGTACCTTTGCTACGTACGCATGCTTTCCAATGTCAAAATGTTGAGGTAATTCCTCCTCACTTACCTCAGGTATTTTCCCATCATGTCTGCATCGAGATAACATATCTGCAACCTTATTTTTATATCCCGAGATATATTTTATGTCTACGTTGTAACCAGAAATAGCTAGTGCATATGACTGTAACTTTTTATTTGTTAAATTTGCTGTCAAAAGGTACATTAAAGGTCGGTGATCTACGAAACACGTAACAGGTGCGTCTTGTACGTATATTTGTAATTTATCAAGTGCGTATTTTAGAGCAAACGCTTCTTTTGCTATGACTGAGTATTTTTGCATTGTTGCACTTAATTTGTGGGATAAAAAGTGAATTGGTCGTTCATTAGGTATTCCTGGAATAATGCTTTCTTGTTCGTCGCATTCTTGGCATAAAACAGCCCCAATGCAATCATTTGATGCGTCCGTGTAAAGTCTGTAACCTTTAGTACGATCGGGAAAACCTAATAAAGGAATGCTTGTCAGTCGTTCTTTTAACATGTCAAAGGCGCTTTGAGATTCGGATGTCCAATTAAAACGGGCATATTTCTTTGTAAGAGCGATCAGTGGTGCCGCTATTTGAGAAAAATTTGGTATTATTCGTCTATAAAAACCACACATACCAACAAATGACCTGCTGTCTTTAACAGATTGTGGTGGAGGAACAATTTTAATTGCTTTGACCTTTTCCGGGCAGGGTTTGTAACCATGTTTGTTTAATATGAAGCCTAAATAATTTGTTTCTTCCTCAAGAAAGCTACATTTCGAAAGTTTTAATTTCAGAGTATATTGTCTTAATTTATCAAATACGGTTTGAATGTGGGTCAAGTGACTATTGACGTCAGTGCTAAACACTATAATATCATCGAGATATGGAATAGCAAAAGATTCACAGCCCCTCAAAACGGTATCCATAAGTCTTTGAAATATTGAGGGAGATATCTTTGCCCCAAATGGTGTTACACAAAATTGGTAAAGTCCTAGCCCTGCACAAGTAAAAGCTAGTTTTTTGCGTGATTTCTCATCAACAGGTATTTGCCAAAACCCAGACTTCATGTCTAATTTTGTGAAAAAACTACACCCTCCTAATAGTGGTAAGATTTCGTCTATGCGAGGTAAAGGCCAGGCATCATCTTTTATTATTTTGTTTAATTGTCTAAAATCTAAACAAAAACGAAGACTACCATCTGATTTCTTTACTAATACTACTGGAAAATACCAAGGAGAATTTGACGGTTCAATTATTTCCGCTTCGAGCATTTCCTTAATTGTATTTCCTATTATTTCCCTATGTTTGATTGGTGTGGGATACGGTCTTAACTTAATAGGTTTGTGATCGCCTGTATCGATAGTCGCTTTAATAGCAGAAGTTGGAGTTAAATCTTTATCCGTTTGTGCAAATAAATCGGTATTCTTTTTCAATATCAGCTGAATTAAGTGCGTATATTTCGGATTGCAATTAAACTTAAACTGTTCATCATTTTCCTTAAACTGCGTATCATTAGAAGACGTAACGGTATTTATTTCGACTGATCTATCTAATTTTCCAATAATATAATCTTTTTGTAATCGTATTGTTCTTCCGGTATTGTTAACAACGCATATTGGTATTTTATTGCTGTTTGACACGGTCAATATCGCATCAATTAATTGTAAACCTGGTTCATCGTCTATACAGTCTGTTATCGGTGTTAAACTATGTACGCCTTCAAGCGTGGAGTTATGGATTTTGATTTTACCTTGTGTGACCAGCGTAGTATACGGCTGAATTGTGATTGACCGACATGTGCGTACCAATGACGCTATGTGAATGTCACTCTCAATTGGAATCATTTCATTATTAATTCGAATTCGTTTTAAATTAAAAAAAATTCTTGCGCTAAATCTGTTTAGAAAATCTCTTCCTATTATGCAATTTCGGTTAATGCCCTTTATCATAACGAATTCGTGTACAAGTTTCTGTTTCCCTATTGTGAATGAAAGTGTTGATATACCTAAAACTTTGAGACTGTCGCCGCTTACAGCTTGAATATTAAATGAGTATTTACGCATATTTTTACGCGGAGAAATTTGTTTAAATATTTTTTCACTCAAAATAGTTATATCGCTACCTGTGTCGATTAATCCCCTAACTTTAACATTTCCTAATTTAATTAAGCACGAGGTAGGATCTTCTGGTAATTTAAGTTGTGTGGCCCCTACTTTGTTCCTTTCGATTGGCCTGCATCGAAAGGTCGTTGCCGGTTTAAACGTTTCGCTTTCAAAGTTTGCGTATGAAAATGGTGCGCTAGAGAACCTGTAATTGTCATCGGTTTCGGACAATCCTTAATAAAATGGTTGGTTGAAAGACAATTATGACATTTGTTCCTGAAATCATCTAATCCCGAACGTGGTTTTTTAAGAGGACAATCTCGGACAGAATGACCTGTCGAATGACACGTGTAACATTGTTTTCTTTGCTTATTGAGTTCCTTTTGTTGACTGACTGCGTTAACTGTTCTACAGTTTTTAGCTATGTGGTTTTTCCTGCCACATTTATAACACCTGCGCGTCGGATACGCATGGTCTATATCATCGGTTGTGGACCATGATCATGGGACTCATACTCTCCGTGACCTTTCCTCATGTTTACCCTCTTTAAGATATTCTGCTCCGTTAGGGCCATATTAACAGCTTCCGTTAGATTACTCGGATTACTCCGTATTAATTTATTTCTAACAGGTTGATCAATCAACCCATCAGTGAATTGGCCTACTAAAATTCGTTGCATGGGATCCCTCTCATCGAGTTCACCCTCACATGCATCCCTAGCTAACATCAATAGGCGTTCCCCATAATTTGCAACATTTTCCCCTGCACGTTGCTTAACGTTCCTTAATAGCTTTAAGGCGTATTGTGGGTCAGTTATATCCCCGTATCGCATTTTCAATTCAGCTTTTAAGTCAATGTACCTAACTTCAGGGTTTGTGGTTAAAAATCGCTTTAAAAATTCACAGACTGGGCCTGAAGCCGTCTGAAAAACTATTTTAATTTTCCTGGCCTCATCGCAATTATGAATCATAAAAAATCTCTCTACTTCTAATGTCCAATCATGGAATTCCGACGATTTTCCCGAAAATCGTGGTAACTGTGTTAAAGCTGTGTTTGCATATAAAGTGTCCGGTAAGTTAATTAAACTTTCAGCCAGTACTTGAAATGGTGTTTGTTGCGATCCAGTTCAATTACGATTTCTGGTTCATTATCGTTCTACTTTCGGAATAGATATGCTTTAAGAAATGATTTTATTTAATAAAAAAGAGTCTTACTGGTCAGAAAATATATATTTTAACATCAGTTTTTTTTTCACTCGTCCTGTAGGACGAGAGCTTTAGGGAAATTCACTCGTCCTTTCAAGATTTCACTTGTCAATACGAGCGGACGAGTGGAATTTTTGTCCCTTGAAAAATGTACGTCGGTTGATTCCCCCTTATTTCCGCAATACTGAATCACCACTTATTTGCTACAAATATAGTAAACCTGTAAGAAGTATCGTTTTTAATTATAATTCTATTTCCACAATTATAAATGTCATAAGAAATTGTCCTACATTATGTGACTGTACTAGTTCTAAATATATATATGGTCCAGTTGGACATGTTATTACTGGGGACCTTAATTTCATTCAAAATAAAAACCTTAGAAATTTGCTACGCAGAGGCCCTAAGTACAGACTGCCTTTTCCTGTTGATTTTGATGACTGCATTAAGAATATCGTAACATCCTTACATAATTATTGCACTAAATGGTGCAGGAAGGAAAATGCTGAAATTACTGCACTCAATGATTGGAAAACAAAAGTATTTAGTATGGCCATGAATAAAATATGTTTTTATGATACACATCCTTTGGCACTACCACATTCACCTAAATTTAATAAACAAAATCTCTGTAAATTGCTTGAAGACTTAAAATCTAAATTCGTCTTAGTTCCTGCTGATAAGGCTGCTAATAATGTTATCATAATATGACGAGTGTTTTATGTTCAAACTATTTCACAAGAACTTTCACAAACTACATCATATTGTGAGTACAATAAGCAACCTAATGAAATTATTACCGACCATATTGCCCAATGCATAAAGTTAAATGTAATAGTCAATATTACTGACAAGAAATTGCCATCACTTTACTGGATACCTAAATTACATAAGACGCCATATAAAAGTCGTTTTATCGCTAATTCAGTGTCTTGTACCACCAAACAATTATCAGTGTATCTTACATCTGCATTGAGTGCTATTAGATATCATATAGCTAAATTTTGTAATAAAGTTTATGAAAATAGTAATATTAACCTATTTTGGTCAATAAAAAACACCTTAGAAGTTATTGATAAAATTGAAAATAAAAAATATAAGGTGTCACAGGTAAGTACTTATGATTTTTCGACACTATATACAACGCTTCCTCACGCTTTAATAAAATCCAAACTTGTTTCTTTGATTGAAAAAACTTTTGCTAGAGAGAAATGTTTATATCTAGCTTTAAACACTAAAACAGCTTTTTTTACTAATCAGATATTAGATAATTACATCATTTGGACTGGTCTTGACTTTTGTGCAGCACTTACTTTTCTTTTGGATAACTTGTTTGTTGAATTTAATGGTAAAATATTTAAACACACTATTGGCGTTCCTATGGGTACTATTTGTGCGCCACTTATAGCTGACCTTTTTTTATATTGTTATGAAAGCGAATTTATGTTAGAATTATCTAAAACTAAGCAAGTAGATTTGATTAATTGTTTTAACCTTACTAGTAGGTACATTGGTGACATACTTAATTTAGATTATCCATTATTTGAACAATATATAGAGGATATTTGTTGGTTTCGGTAGCATATCGAATTTAATTCACGAGTGATCATAGAAATTTATATTTTCACGAGTGGCGTAGCCACGAGTGAAAATATTTTTTTCTATGATCACGAGTGAATTAAATTCGATATGCTACCGAAACCAACAAATTTTCTTTTTATTTTATGCTTATTTTTGTAGTTTTGTTAATTTTCCGAATTTGCCTCATTAAGTTTCCCCGTGGGGTGCCTCAATTTTTAGAACGCACACAGAACTTACTACACAAGAAAATAGTTCACATCTGTAAAAAGTGTATTACTATTAAAATCAATGTTTTATTCAACATATATCTTTTTCATACTTTATACATTCAATATTATTACAAACAATAGTTTAATTTAAATTATTATGAAATTAATAGTGTTGCATATACTGGCGTAGTAATTTGTGTATTCAACTGATCTCAAAGTTACGAAAGTGCTCGCCATGTTGAACAACACTTTTACGACTTGCTGGATTAATAACACATAACTGGATTAAACTAGGAACGCAAACATATTTCAACAGTGTTTTTGTGCTAAATGGTTTCGATATCAATCACTGTCACTCTCTGCAATAAGACGGATTCGCTTGTAGTGTCGCTGTACAGGGGAATCTGCGGTTACCGCCGGTGTAACTGTACGGGATGGAGATTGCCTCTGGTGATTGACTACGTTCTGTGTCTGGGAAAGGCCCATGTAAGATTCAGAGTTGTGAAAATTAAATGTTACATTGCCCTGGAAATGTGAGTTGACAAAAAATCCTCGGGCCATCGGAAAATCACTTGATGCAGGTGTGGCTGACGCAGTGGCAGTGGCTGTGCGGTTGTGCTTTTCAACTGACTGGTTTGAATGAGAAAGTATTTTTGAAATATTTTTTGACTGTTCCTTGTTCAAACTGCTGTAATTATTTAAGCTGTTAATATTTCTGTGCCCTGAAATCTGTATTATTTGATGAGCAGGAACATTCTCGTCATTCAGCTTCTGAATCAAGTGCTTTCTTGCACTGAAAAATGTTTATATCTATGGTAAAAATAAAATCAATATTCAACGGTACACATGACATATTACATAAGATATAAGTTGTAATTGTTTTGTGTGCTCTTGAAACACTTCAATAAATACATGGTGGTCTGTCAAGTACTGGATGTAATGGAACCGGAAAGTAGAGGAATAGTACTAGTCGAGTACAGGAGATTTTATGAATTAAAATTTTGAGTGTTGTAGCATGAAAATTGGACAAACAACACCTATTTAATAAATGGGAGGTAAGTGATTTTTATTATATATTTTAGTCTTGTTATGAAAGTAGTGTATATAATATGGGGTTTTGACCTGTATGGGGTGATTCTTGGCTCTTGAATACCAGCATCTGTTTTCATCTCGGTCATTATGCTGTATAGCTTGTTTATTCCCATGGCAGACTTCCTGAACCAGCATTGCTGTGTCTTGTTGCCAGGAGTTAAGAAGAAGGGGCTGTCTTCTGTCATCATGTCAACAGGGCGTTTGTCGGCATATAGCTTGTAGAGATGCACCGGATCTCTGTCAGGTTGTTCGGGAACTGCATATGCCCGTGGCTTGACTTTCCTATGAATAGTTAAAATGTGTGTTGCATTAAATGTTTTGTTTAAATTAAATACTATTCCACCAAAAGTGAAGTCTACTGTATATTAATAATACAAATAAGAATTATATTGTAAAAAAAGGTCTATAAATTCACTTGTGATAATAGAAAATATATATTTTCAATTGTGGCTTCGCCACTCGTAAAAATAATAATTTCTATGATCACTCGTGAAATAAAATCGATATTCTACCTTAACCAACAAATATCCTCCATGTTTGTATTATTTTTACTAAAGAAAAATTCCATTTAAATATTTTATAAACAGTACCAGTTTTTATATAAATAAAAAATTATCAATTCAGATTTGTGTACAAATATATTAAAGTAGGAAAATCACCTTATATCCCTAGGATTTTCACCAGTACGGGTTTTTGTCTGACGCTCAGTGTCGAAGGTGATGAATTCTTCACCAGTTTCAAAATCGATTCCAAGGCTGACATCACCCCAGCATAGGGTGTGAATTTCCTTGCCGGTTCTCATCCCAAAATGGGTTGTACATATAAGCCACAGTGAGTGTAATAGAGCTCTTGGGCTTGATTCTCCCAGAGTTTTAGCTGCGTACATAGCTTCAATATGTTCATTTGTTAATGCCTGGGCTTGATGCGGTTTATTTCCATAACCTTCTTTTTTCAGAGCTTTTTGTTTACTTTTTAATACTTCCCTCACTTTGGCAAATTCAGGGTCATTTATCAAAGAGTGCTTGTAGTTCATGTGCCTTAAATGCCTGTCGATTGAGCTTAAAAATGCCCTCAAAGATGTGGGTTCATACTCTGATCCATCTTTTTTAGTCACACCCAACAAAAACTCGCAGACCAGAGGGTTCAATTCATGAGGAGGTATAGTTTCAATATTTCTTGCCTCATTTTTGTGACTTTTTAGGAAAGTTTTGAAAAGTCTGATGTCATTGTCGGTTTTCTTTTTTGTATTTAAATTTTCGTTTTCAAGCAGAAAGCTATCCACACTTACAGATCTGAAATTCCTTGTTGGTGTTGATGTTGGGTTTTGTTCTTTTTCTTCCTGTGCTGTGTTGATGCTGTTACCAGTGGATGTGGGGCTGATGTTGCTGCTCCTGCTGTTGGTGCTGCTGATGTTATTTCTTGTGATTTTGAAGCGCTGTCATCATCTTGTTCATTTATTTCATTAAAAAAGTCATCAAAGTCAAAGATACTTGAGAAAAGAAGATTTATTTCATTGTTTTCCAATTCATCCATTGCTGTTAAAGAGTTAAGCAGCAGACGAAATAATTATGTTTAAGGGAGGTAAATGTGTGTTTCAGGTTCAAGTAGACTAGTCTCCCTTGAATGAAAATTGCAATTGAGGCTCACCATGGGGTTATTGGGGAAGTAGTTCCAGTATCTAACTGAAACAGTGAAAAATAACGATATTTTTCACTGTTATGTTTCACTGTTTGAAACAGTGAAATACCACTTTTATTTCACTGATATTTCTCTATAAACCACCGGAAAGCATAAAATAAATTCACAATATCTACCCAAAAGAACTAGTCTTAAATAGATCGTGTATATCCAATACAGACGCTGCGTATTTAGACTTACATTTAACTATTAATAATAATTTGATCAAAACTAGTTTATACGACAAACGGGACGATTTTAACTTTGAAATTGTAAATTTTCCGTTTCTAGATGGCAACATCCCTAAAGGACCTTTCTATGGTATTTACATTTCGCAGTTGGTACGTTATGCCAGAGCATGTTCGTGTATTAAAGATTTTAATGATCGTAATCTAATATTAACTAAAAAATTGCTAAAACAAGGCTTTTTGTATCATAACCTAAGAAATAAATTTGCTAGATTTTACTCTAAGTATTGTGATTTAATTTCAAAATATAATGTTTCTTTAAAATGGCATTTAAATAATGGAATCTCCCATCATTTTACGGAGATGTTTTGAAGCGTGTCCGCAAATTAAAATATGTTAAACCAGATGTTCATATTAAACTGTTCAATTTAATTAACTTGTTTTTATCAAAAGGATATGATGCTTATGTACTTAAAAACACGTGTTTGATGGTTTTCGATTCACTTTATCTTTCTTCCCTTAAAATTTGGAATCATTAGTGATATAGGCATTTTTCACTGTTGATTAAAATTGTGTCATTGTGTCGTATGAACAAATCTGCATGAATACTACATTATAGGCATTTTTCACTGTTGAATAAAATTGTGTCATTGTGTCGTATGAACAAATCTGCATGTAAACTACATTTGGACTCAAATCGTACATCAAATCATTTCTGTCTTCTGTTGTCAAAACACCTATATACTGTTTGATTCCAATAATGTCGCTTTAATGGAATTACCATTTTTATCCATTTGCTTCTTAATATTAAATCACCTAAACTTGTTTTATTAGTAGCATAGCCCCATTAATATTTTTATTTAGTACTGCCCTTGGAATTTGTTCATGTCATTATGGATTTTTGTGACGTCATACGACCGACTTTCCCAGTTGTAATCTACATGCATAGGTCATTGGGTTTATAACGTTCCATTTTATTTATATTTTCTCTCTGATAGGCGTTTCTTGTTTGATTTAATTATTTTTAATTTGTTTAGCAGTCACATAAACAACCAAGCTATGTAATATGGAATTTTTACACCCATTATTGCTGCTTCTTCCTGTATTTTCGCGATGATTATCTGAGATATTAACTATATGATTCTATATTCTCATATCTTTTCTATAAAGAAGGAATGTAGTTGATAATTGTTAATAGTTTTATTTGAGCGTTCGTCAAAAAGTTGTAATTCTGTTACTTTTGTATCTTCAATGCAATTGAGTAATTAAATAGTAATTAAATTGAATGCGTTTTAATTCCCTTTTATTATTGTTTAATTTGAGTTACAATGCTATGACGTTAAATTTTATTTACACTTAAATGTATTATGAATATTGCTGGGCCAAGTGTGAGGTTGAGCGCTCTATAACCAGGTTTAAACCCCCAATGCTTTGCATTGACCGTTCCAAGGCGGTGACCCCAGCTTTATTCATATTTTGTGTTTATGTTGGTTTGTATTGTGCTGTATTGTGCTGCTTTGTACTGTTTGGGCAATCGGTCACTTGCCTTAAATAAAGGACCAACTAATTGTTTTTAATGAAAATTCAATACTGCTCCAGCAGCTGGAGTTTCACTTCTTTATATTGTGAGCAGGGATCATATTTTTGTGAGTATAAAAAAACAAGGCCCGGGGTAGACCTCTATTCCCTCGATTATAGACCGAGTTTCAAATACTGAAACATTAATTTTGATTAGGAGCACAGCGGGATTTATCACCATGGAACTCGAGATGTTAACTGACTGACACACGGGTTAAATTTTCGATGCGTCAAAATGATGCACGGCAGAAAAAAGGGTTGCGTCAAAAATGAGTCATTTTTAATTCGCTCGCGTCAAAACGCAGGATTCTGCGTCTATTAAAATCCCTGGTCCAATATTTGTTTTGAAGTTAAATATTCATACCGATGTTGATGAAGATTAGACTAACAATGTGACTTCTGTGGTATAAACATGTTTTTTGTTTATTTAATATATTAACCAATTTTTTTTAGCTCAAATGACCCAGTGTCAAACTTGGCTGAGATTTAATTGATACAAATGTTCTGACCAAACTTCATTAAGATTTTCTAATAAATTAAAGAAAGCGAAACAGTTTTTCAAATTCAGCCAAGACATCATTAGAACAAATGACCTGACCAAGTTTCTTGAAGGATGCACAGTAAATGTGATTTCTATAGTGGTAACAAGATTTTACTATAGCCATTGGCCCATATAAGGAAAACTGCTATGCCCTCAACGGCCATATTTTTAAACTAAAAGAACATTTTTAACTATACCCAGAATTAATAAAACCTTATCAAACATTAGCAATTTGAATGACTATAGATGTATTAAACACCCCCCAAAAAATATGAATGTAAAATCAAACCCCGTTGTTGTTTACTTTATGACCTCAGTTTTTGAGAAATAAATTGGTTTCTAAAATTTATCGCATGGCAGACTTCCCGAAACTCCGTCGGACCTACGGACATGTCCGACACAAACAATAAAGGGCCGATCAAAATTCTTAAATCGTCGGCCAAAAATGTCTGACACAGATAATTTCGGGTTTTCCCAAGAAATTAAAAGTATTTATAGCACATCGGCGAAATACGGCAGAATACGCACTTTGCCGATTTTGTAAAAGACGAGATTTTGTGAAATTCAAATGTTTTTGTCTGTCAGTTAACCTGCTGTTGATTGGTTCAAAGTTGTATTGTCAAAAATCGGAAATAATCTGTCCATGCTCGGTGACAAATGTTCTAGAAATACATTGGGTTCCCTGCTTATTGTCGACGAGTAAATAAATGCATGCTTCAAGCCAGGATAGGTACATTTGACCATCATTCGATCGACTTTTAGTTTAAACAAAAGTGAAAATAAAACAAAGCAACAGCTTGCAGTTATCAACGATATCGAGTAACAAGCACGGAGTTTAAAGGGGATTTATAACCAGGTGATTTAGTTTTCGTTTTTCTTCTTTTGAATTTAGTAAATTTGAAGTAAATAAGTAAGTATACATAATGTAGAAGTTTTTGAATGTCGCAAAGCCTGAAAATCCAAAATGGGTTGCAGATGCAAACGCCCATGAGCTAGTGGAAATAATACGAGGATAAGCGCCCCCTCGTAAATTCGTTGAGTCTTGGAAGACAGGCAGACCATGAATTTAAACATATTACTTTGTCACTCATAACAATGTGATTAACTTAAGAATAAACGGATGATATCGTTTCTTTCCAGAGCAATTACCCTCAAGGAGCCCGAGCCTGGACACTCACAGACAGTGAAGATGTCATTAAGCTTTTAAATCGATACGTAGCTGAAATAATTCGCGTTCAGAATAAATCTGAATACTGAAACTCCGGTCTGTAAAAACCATAACGAAAAATAAATACAGTATTATTATGGGAATAACAGTATTTACAAGTGTATATATCTGAAATATACCTGTTGTTTGACAAATATTAACTTAGATCACAAAAATTACCTGTATAACATTTAAAATCATAGACATGGAGCGATCATTTTCTCAAAGGCAGCCATTTTGGCATTGTTGTTGTTGTTGTTATTTCGTACCATAGCTATTTCGTACCTTTTACTTTTGGGGTATTTTGTTACTGTCGATTCTAATATTTTGAGTTATTATAGTTTTAAATCTTTTTTTGCTTCATCTTCTTACTATTTTCAATTTCATTTCTTACTGTTTTGCGCATATTGCACACTTATTTTTTGTGTTCCAACTCAGTTACAAACATAGTTGAATTTAACCTTAAGTTCCAGGGAGATAACATGAACCCTTTACTATACAAGGATTTATATTGGATGAAACAAACTCGAAATATAGTTTATTAACAGGTAAATTTCGATATATTTTGCTCAATAAATACTATTTAGGCAACGTTCTTTCATAATAGTCACAAATATGTGTGTATTTAAATTCAGGAGTGATGCGACCGAAATTCGTGTCGGAACTCTCGATATTAAAAAGATAGAGTGGACTATTGACGCCAAGAGTCTGCCAAAGCAAAAATCATCAAAAGACTCTAAGGCGGCAATTTATATAAGAGTCTGCAGTTTTCCTTATATTGCTATTGTAAAACCTTGTTAACACTCTATAATTCTTATTTTTAGTCCAATTTTCATGAAACTTGGTCATAATATTTGTCTCAATAATATCTCGGCTGAGTTCTTTGATGGTTCCAGTTCGTTGAAAAACATAGCCGCCAGGGGGCGGGTCATTTTTGCTTATATGGCTTTAGTTAAAACTTATTAACACTCTAGGAGTCACATTTATAGTCCAATCTTCATGAAACTTGGTCAAAACATCTGCTCTTATGAAAGCTAGGATTAGTTTGAAAATGGTACCGGTTTGATGAAAAATATGGCCGCCAGGGGGCGTTGCAGTTTTGCTTAAATGGCTAAAGTGAAACCTTGTAAACACACCATATATCACATATATAGTCCAATCTTCATGGAATTTGTCCGAAGATTTGTTCTTATGATAGCTTTGCTAAGTTCGAAAATGGCTATATTTCGTTGAAAAACATGGCCGCAAGGGTAGCGGCAGTTTGCATAATATGACTTTATTAAAACCATTTTAACACTCTAGTTGTAATGCGGATTTGGTACACAATGATGATGATGATGATGGTAATGATGATGATGACGCTGATGATATTTTTGCAGAAATTCAACATAGTGGTAAAACCAATAAAACAACAATAAGTGTTACATGTCAATCTAATTTGACTTTTCATCAACTTATCCTACTCTCTATTAAACTGATTAACCTGCGCTTGTATTGTTGCCAGGTGGTGATTGTGTATCACTCCTGGAAATTGACCCAAATTAACTGGACACTTTAATCAAAGATCTTTGTCTTGATGTCAGATGGAAACCATTCATAAGACTAGTAATTACAATTTGAAATGTTTTACCCCTACATTTTTCAGTTAGTCAGTAGTTTGTGTGTGATTATGAACGATGTGTGATTTTAGCAGGTTTTATTGTTGTTTCAACGGAAAATATCCGAAAATTATTCCAGTTGTTTAAAAACACTTTGTCAAAAATGTGAACAATTGGGAAGTAAACAAACAACAACTTATCACATCTTCTAAGAAGCACAAATAACTGTTTTGTTAAAAAGAACAGTTATTTTGCAGTTGTTTTTGCAAAAATAATGTTTTTATGCTACATATTTTTTGTGCATTTGAATTACAAAAAGTCTGACCGTTGTTTTGATATGAATCATTTTCCAATGTCTTGTGTGTGTGTTTACTTTTATATTTGCACACATTTGTAACTATAAGAAAGATCAAGTAATGTTTTGTACTATAAAAGAAGATCAATATTGAATTTCTAGTAGCAGTACATATTATCATACTCATTTACTTCTTTATAACTAACTTTGATATATGATAACATTTCAACATATTGTATTTAATTATGCAAAAACTATTAAACAAACACACAATCTGTTGAACAAATACAGTTGTTTTCGGTATCTAAAAACGTTCTTGTTAACAGGTTTTAAACAGTCATCATCGATAAGATGCTGAGATGCTTATCTCGTGATCTCAAAGCTGTAAACAATTTGTGGAAAATGTACTTCCATTTTCTTTTGCTGATGCTCATTATTAAATTACTGTCATCATATTACTTTTATTCAAAACATAGCTTTGTCGCAACGGGAAACAGCTGCCTATTTTTAAAAACAAAAGCACGCACAAAACTACTTATAACGCACACATGTATATATCTGCAAAAACAGCAAACCTTTTCTTTTCACAAAACAACGTTAACAACCCTCGCAAAACGTTAACCAGTGCCTTTTATCATGTCTCCGCCGAGTGCACCAAGGCATGCAGGGAACGAAAGAAATTGCACTATTTGCTCACAAATGCTTGTTCCTAAGTCGACATCTCATCCCAGTGATCACCTAGGTCATCCTTGATAAAGTCAGCTTTAAACACTTCTAAGAGTTCATTAAATTTTGTATGTGTACTAGTTTTGTCTGACATGGTTGATAAGATATTCTTAAGAGTTGTCTTAAAGACTGGGTTTTCTGAAATTCTGCTTGTAGCATCAATATCTCCCAAAATATTAAAAAAAAATTATAACATATCTTTGCATGCTTTAGTGGTCATTTTGCGAGGCCCTTATACGCAATATTCTCCGCTGCAATCATTGGCATGAATGCCTTTAATTTTCGTACCAAACTTGTTTGTTTAATCATTTAGCAGACATACATTTTCTTTAGGTCCTAGCTCTTCAGCTATATGCTTCTTAGATAAGGCGAGACGTTCAATATTCATACGGGTTATTGTATTTTTACTAGGCAGTCTATGAGGTTTAAGTTTTATCTGATCAGCCTTCTTTTTAAATTAAGATTCTGCATAAGGAACTCTCAAGCGAAGCCGATTGATTTCTCCCCCTTTTTTGACACAAATTAAGACACTTATTTGGCATTTATAAAACTGTTAAACGGGCTTTTGATTCTTATAATTATTGTTTCACTTTTTTAATGATACCAACTTGAGGTACATGTAGCTTCAATCTTTTAGTTGTCTTTAGGTCGTGATGTTCATTTTCATTCCCCCGGATCGAATGATCGGGGGCATATTGTTTTTGGCCTGCCTGTCTGTCAGTGTATGTGTCTGTCATTGTATGTGTCACAAACTTTAACCTTAGTCATAACTTTTGCAATATTGAAGATAGTAACTTGATATTTGGCATGCATGTGTATCTCATGGAGCTGCACATTTTGAGTGGTGACAGGTCAAGGTCATCCTTCAAGGTAAAAGGTCACGTTTATGGCTTCAAAGTGGCGCATTAGGGGGCATTGTGTTTCTGACAAACACATCTCTTGTTCAAACTGGAGTTTTCAGTTATTCATGCATTAAGTTCCCATGTTAAATCTGTGGCACTATTTTTTAAACTTTCAGTTTTTTCTTGTGAAAATTTAGTTTTTCTCTGACTTGTCTGTATTTCTAATTTTGGGTGACTTCAATGGCATTGGATATTTAACTTCTACTGACAGAAACTGCTCTAGCTCATTGTTATACTTTTCATATACTCTTCTGCATACAGCATCATAAGACTTCTAATTTTCAGATACTAAAACATTAATTGTTTTTGCATGTTCCAGCAACCACTGACCAGTGTTTTTTTCCCACCATTTTGGGAATGGGGCCGTGTCCCTTTGGATTGGGAAAAATCGCAGCATTTTGACCAAAATTAGGAAATTAGTGTTGTTGTTTTGTTGCTAACAAATGCTTCAAACATGTGAAAAAAAGTGTTTTTAATATTTAATTTAATAAAGTGTTACTTGTAGAGATGGATGGAAGATTAACTAAAACATACTGAATATTGAATTCCCTTGTACATGTAGATGTATTCAAACTGGGATGTACTAGAAAGACAGTTCTCAGTTAAAATATCAACATTTACACTTTCAAATTTTCAGTTTGATGACTCGCATCAGAAAGAAAGACCCCACTTTCAATAGTCTGCACAAGGTGATCAACATATACAAGTGAATCGTCAAAATCTATGGTATTTTTGGTTATGAATGAGGTAACTGTACTCAGATTGTCCTCTGGGGTGTTTTTGTAAAATATTTCAAAGTTTGGTGTCACATCCATTAAAGCGAGATAATACGATTTTGACAAATATTTATTAATTTATATAAAATGTTTAAAAAACTTATTCCACATATATTCCAATATAAATCAAAATAAAAGTTATGAAGAACATGTGTCGAAAAATGCAAAATAAGCCAGATTTTTTAAGTCTGAAATCGAAAATGTCTGTACATTCGAATTCGCCAGCATGTAATTCATGCATGTGCGATGTGAATATTAATTTAGCTTAACGGTTCATTTTAAATTCCTGCAATGGTATCTATTCATACGACACACGAACACTAACTAAAAAGACGAATGAATCGGTTATTGTAGGACAATATGTACAAAATTTCTTCGTCATAATTGTGTCAGGGCGCTAATTTGTCTTTGCTGTATTCTATGAAATTCTTCTTCAATGTATAATTTGTCTTGTCTATTTTGTGTTATTGTAACATATTTTATCAATATATTACAGTTTAATATATATATAAAAATCGTATAATCTCGCTTTAAACAACACACATTTTTCTGACATCCTCTAGAATAAGCATGCTGGAACTGCATAACAGCAAACCACAACCCATTGCAGTCCGCACAGGCTAATCAGGGACGACACTTTCCGCTTTTATGATATGTTTTGTTTAAAGAAAGTATCTTCTTAGCAATAATCCAGTTTAGGCGAAAAGTGTTGTCCCCGATTAGCCTGTGCGGACTGCACAGGCTAATCTGGGATTAAATTTTACACACACATACATTAAACCCCCTTTTCACAGAGCAGGGCTCATTTTTAAAAATCTCTATGGGTCATTAGGACAGCTTTCAGGGATATGAACTTGTCGCCTTTTCTTGCCGAAAACCGGACTGGACTTTTTTTATATTTTAAAAACACTGTTGCATTTTTAGCTCACCTGAGCACATTGTGTTCATGGTGATCTTTTGTGATCGCCTTTTGTCCGTCGTTCGTCTTGCGTTTTGCGTCGTGCGGCGTCAACAGTTGCCTTGTTATTACACTAGAGACAACATTTATTGTCCAATCTTCATGAAATGTGATCAGAAGATTGGTCTTAATGATATCTTGGACGAGTTCGAAAATGTTTGCTTGAAAATCATGGCTGTCAAGGGGCGGGGCATTTTTTCTTTATATGGCTATATATGGCTATAGTAAAACCTTGTTAACACTCTAGAGTCTACATTTATTGTCCGATCTTCATGAAACTTGGCAGAAGATTCATCCCAATAATGTTTTTGACGTGTTTGAAAATTGTGCTTGTTGCT
Source organism: Dreissena polymorpha (assembly GCF_020536995.1). Classification (NCBI taxonomy): domain Eukaryota; kingdom Metazoa; phylum Mollusca; class Bivalvia; order Myida; family Dreissenidae; genus Dreissena; species Dreissena polymorpha. Next base: position 58,647,119 of record NC_068362.1, read on the forward strand.
TTAAAAACATGGCCACCGGGGTTCGGGGCATTTTTCCTTAAATGGCTTTATATAGTTTTAGTAAAATAATGTTAACACTCTAGAGGCCACATTTATTGTCCGATCTTCATGAAACTTGGTCAGAATATTCATCTCAATAATTTCTTGGACGAGTTTTAAAATGGTGCTGGTTGTTTAAAAAAACATGGCAACCAGAGGGCGGGGCATTTTACCTTATATGGCTTTATATGGCTTTTTAAAAACCTTGTTATCACTCTAGAGGCCACATTTATCGTCCGATCTTCATGAAACTTGGTCAGAAGATTTGGCCCAATGATATCTTGGATGACTTTGAAATGGTTTCGGTTGATTGAAAAACATGGCCGCCAAGGGAGCGTGGCATTTTTCCGTAAATAGCTATAGTAAAATCTTGTTAATACTCTAGAGGCCACATTTATTGTCCGATCTTTATGAAACTTGGTCATAAGATTTATTCTTATAATATCTTTGACAAGTTCGAAAATTGTTCCGGTTGTTCGAAAAACATGGCCACTAGGGGGCGGGGCATTTTTCTTATGTGGCTATAGTAAAACCTTGTTAACACTCTGCACCCGATTGTATAAACAGTTAAACCGGCGGTTAACCACATACCGGCGGTTAAAAGTCGGTAACATGTTGGTTACTGGTCGGTAAGCGTTTGTATAAAATTTGGTTAGTTATACCGATCGGTTAAAACCCAGTTAAAACATACCCTGCTTCCCTAGGTGGGTAAGTACAAGTAACCGAGAGGTAACTTACACAAAATGGCCGCGGCGCGCGACATTATAAAAGCTAACCATCGACGACCTTCACATTTTCGACGAGTAAACAACAAATTGCAGCGACTGACACTTTATTTGACTTAATTTACAGGGCAATACGATTTCCGACTTCGGACGACGAATTTAAGGACGCACAGAACGTGTTTCTTATATTCTGTTATGGACATGCCGTGTGTGATCCGATGCATCAATGGCGCCCATGTTAAAATCATTTCTCCGAGAACAGGGAACAACAAAAGTACAAACAAAAAACAAAACACGTTCGAACTAGTATCTTACCTTTAATAATCCTTTAAAATCCATAAATAATCCATTTAATTCAACAATTGACGAGTTTGCATCTAGGGTCTTTGATAATTATTTTAGCATAGTTAAATAAAGACCCTTATGCCATCATATCATTATATTCAAATGAGAACTAAATAAACTTTCTTCTTCGTCACACGCTACGTCATGTACTCTATGTACATTACTGCTGTTAAAACGAACCGGAGCAGTTTATCAAATGTGTCGTGTTCTGAGAAAAATTGGGCATAATGCATGTGCTTTAAGTGTCGTCCCATATTAGCCTGTGCAGTTCGCACAGGCTAATCAGGGACGACACTTTCCGCTTTTATGACATTTTTTGTTAAAATGAAGTCCCTTCTTAGCAAAAATCAATTTTTGGCGGAATGCGTCATCCCTGATTAGCCTGAGCGAACTTAACAAGCTAATCTGGGACGACACTTTACGCATATGCATTATGCCCAGTTTTCTCAGAACACGACACAAATAATAGCCGTTGTTGAACTCGGTTGCATTTGCAGATTTCTGCATACAAAGATATATTTAAACTTGAACAATGTTTTATTTGTCTATGGTAAATTCCCCTATTGTACAAGAAAGTAAGTAAGTCTATTGTAAACATAAGTAAAATTAGAAGAATAGTCTAGCATGTTACGACGACCATGTATAATTTTTATGTTACATCTAGAACAACTAAAAGAATAGACGTCTTTGTAAGCACTCCCTTGCAGTTTGGAAGCACCAAGGATTCCGCTCAATGATGCAAATCCCGACATCATTTTCAATTTTGTCCCTGGTCATTTTGATGAACTCATAGTTAAAATAAACACTTTATTTGATTGTGAATTCATTTGTAAATGAATTTGAAAAAAAAAAACATGTCGCTGTTTATAAGCGTGACACTTCGCGCAAAAATTACGTCATTAGAAAATGCATTGTGGGAATGTTTTGGTTAAAGTTACCGGTGGATAAATTCCACTATGCGCGGTTAGGTTACTTTGCGGTATATCGTGTTTATACAATCGAGATACCTTGAAGGTTACTGTACCTGAATAACCGCAAACTTACCAAGGTTTTAATGTTACCGAGCGGTAACTTTAATCAGCGTTTATACAATCGGGTGCTGGAGGCTACATTTATTTCGATTATAATAAAACTTGGTCAGAAGATTTGTCCCAATGATATCTTAGATGAGTTGAAAAAATGTTCTGGTTGGTTGAAAAACACATGGGGGCGGGGTATATTTCTTTATATGGCTATATGGTTATAGTCAAACCTTTTTTACACTCTAGTGGCCACATTTATTGTCTGATCTTCATGAAACTTGGTCAGAAGATTCGTCCCAATGATATCTTGGACGAGTTCAAAAATTGTTCCAGTTGGTTGAAAAACATGGTCACCAGGAGGTGGTGCATTTTTTCTTATTTGGCTATTGTAAAAACTTGTTAACACTCTTTAACGTCACATTTATCGTCCAATTTTCATGAAACTTTGTCAGAATATTACCTTGGATGTGTACGAAAATGGTCCCGGTCTGTTGAAAAACGTTGCCGCCAGGGTGTTCACTATTCATGAAAGTCTGTTAGAACATTTGTTCTAATGAAATCTTGGGCTGCACAGAACAGGTCAGTCCCTTTGAATCTCAGGTGAGCGACTTTGGGCTTTTCAAGCCCTCTTGCTATAACAGGTATTTAAAAATAAGTTTTCAAATGCTGTTATAGTGTTTATAATGAAGTCGTGTGGTGTGTATTCATACATTTTATCCTCACAATCAGTCGTAAAGATAATCAATAACAAAATTACCTGACAGTTGGAGTCTGAGATAGAGCAGGTGAAGGTGGTAGGGTCACTGGGTGGCTGGGTTGACTGTTGGCTTAAGCTCGGAGTTGGGAGTGTCTTGGGCGTAGCTGTCAAACAAATCCAGCTGACTATTAATTATTTCACTGCCATTGGATGGAGAAATAGGAGAAATGCCCTGGCTGTCTGTTATATCAATGACCAATGGTTCTTTGTTGATTTCCGAAAACATCAAAAATATTTATATAATTTACAATTCTGTCATTGATGCCTCCATTTTTTTGTTAAAAAGCCTAAACAAATTTAGACGGGTTCCCCACCCACTTTCGCGTTTGACAACCCTTAATTCAAGCTGAGTTCCATATCGTGCTTCAAAAACAGAGGCATCAACGAATCTAAAAATGAAATGTAAGCTAATGATCAGAGATGAAAGCAGCTGTATGCTGTCATTTCCTGTGCGATGGGAAGATTTATATAAAAAATAATTGACATCCTCATCCTGATCCTGCTCAGATTGATCCATGGTGCAGACCATACTTTACAAGATGGCAGCTTATGTTGTTACTTTCAATCAAAACTGTTTGGGGCTGTACAGCTGTTTGAGTGTTATCTGGAACTTGGTTGCTGACATTTCTTGTCTTTCCATTTAATATGTGATGGCAAAGGAGAAATTTTATAAAAAATATATTTAAATATACTTTCAATAATGAAAAATCAATAAAATCTACAAAAACTTATATACACATCCAGCGCTTCCTCTTGAGACACATACAAGCGCTGATGACGCTAAATGCAAGCAGACATAATCCAAGAGTTGTTGCAACCCATATCATAGTGGACGTTTTCTTTGCATCTTCCTTTGTTATTACTTTTTAGTGTCACCTAGAACCTGGGTAGTGACATTTCTTGTCTTTTCACGTCGTCTGCGATGACATCGCCCAAAAAGAAATCATATTGTAGCAAATTTGTCAACAAATAATTTCAATTATGACTAATCTATAAAGTCTACAAAAGTAATATTCAGCTTTTCCTCTTGAGATAAATGCAAGTGTTGATTACGCTGTTGCAACCCATATAATGGTGAACGTTTCTTTGCATCTTCCTTGGCTATTACGTACATAACTCTGTGTAAATATGTCAATATGGAGCACCTTGTAGAACATGATTTAATAAAAAACAAATGGTATTATGAAAGACAAAGACAAAGAAACAAATGTATTCTCGCTGTATTTGGAGTACAAACATACATATAACATACTATCCATTTTAAATTTACCTCTGTTATAACGGTAAGGACACCAGCAATTCAACAGCTGAACAATAACCTGTGTTGCAGTGGTCTGGAGTGTTGACTGTAATGGTGTTGCAGATTGGGAGGTTGCTTTATATGTAATGATTGATGTGTGTTGATCACTGGAGATTACTAAATATAGCATGAAATACATTTTAAAAAGATATAAAAATAGTAAAAATGGAAAGTCACAAGAACATTTACAAATAAAACAGATTTTAGCAACCAGTCGAAAAGTGATAATCGTTAATTTCGTTTAATATTCACGATATATCTCCACTTCACCTGCTACGAAATTTATTAGCGAGATCACAAAATTGCAGCCCCCTGCAAAGAAAATTAACACTAATCACTCTCATACTGATATGACTAGAAAGTAAGCGGTATTTATAAATTAATTACACAAAAGTTATAAAGCTGATACAGTCGCGAAACACACCTGTTTTGACACTAAAGTTCCGCCATCTTAATTGTCATGTGATTACCCCCTCTAACAATACTAGGGTTTCATATTGCTGTACTTGTAATGTATAAAAAATCACATAGCTGTCTTCACTTTTAACTGAAATGTTTACATATTTTCATAGAACGGGTTTAGATTAAGTTGTAATATGATTGCATCTCCAACGTCAAAAAAACAAACTTTAAAAGGTCTTTTCTTTTGTTTTGTAAAAAAGAACGAGGTCCGGTAAAATCTGATGAGGTCCGGTTAATTTTAAAAGTTATCGGACCTCATGTCCGGTAAGATTTTTGTCCTTCACATGGGTTGGGTATTTTACGCCTATGTTTCAGCCATATTGGGTACTTAGGAATTTTCTATTCCATTGAAAACTGACATTATTATGATTAATCTATAAATATTATTATTTGTTATAAGTGCAAAAAGGATACATTTCAAATGATGATATGAACAGAATTTCTTTAAAAATATTCAACATACATGTGCTGTCCCTCTGTCTTGATTAATCTCTATTAACCAATTCTAAAAGTCCCTTTTTGGTCCACCCATACGATGGGCTGCCAGTTTTATTCCAATCTTCATTTGATTGACTTAATTTTGATTCAAAAGTTAATTTGAATAAAAACTCTGTTGGATCATTGGTTAAACTGGTAACGCACTTTAATCTTTTAAAAATACGTACCAAGATTTGCATTGCGTAATGTTACTATGAAGATATGTAATGCGTTCTTTTAATTTTTCATTGCGTAGATACGCAGACATGCATATTATCAGGAGCTCTGACCCATACTAAAAATTACAAATTTTGCTATAAAAACACATTTACAATATTTTAATAACAAGACACTCTTCCAGTTGTGTGTGAGACATGGAGCTACTTTGCTTTTTGCATATTGTTTTGAGACATGTTGGATGATTTGATCGATTAGTAGTTGTTTAAAAATTCGAGTGTACACTAAAATATGTGAACATTTATTCTGTGTTTGCAGAGATATGTTGCTGTAGTTTATGATGTTTTGTAAGTTCTTGTAACCACTTATCTGCGTTATATCAGTTGGACAGCCTCCCGATTCCCGCAGGTTCTGCACCATGTGTTTTTCGGTAGAGTGGTTGGCAAGTTTCATTATTATTCCTGCAACAAAAAATGCACATTTTTTTGACACCCATTCTTATGCTGATGAACCAAGGTTTTGTTTCACTCTCTTGCAACCCTTACCCACTCAGAAGCAAAGTGGAAATGGCTATGTACAAACAGCATAAAAACAGAACAGCCTGCGAGTAACTCGCAGTAAGAAAGCTCTTTAATTAAATGTATCTTTCTTAGTGACTAAAAATGCCCAAAATAGGTACCTAAGTGGTAAAGGGTTAAAAGAGTTTTCAGCATATATTAAGACTGTCTGCGCAACTACTTGGGATGTACAAAATGATGTTCTCTTTTATAATCATATTAAATTGCGCATGTGTTTAGACAATGCAATTAAATCCAAACAACTCACGTTTCTTTCCAAAAAAAGAGGGAAACTATTTATTCTGTATTGTCTGTATCTTCATTTATTATGTTTTTGGACAATTCTTTAAAGTAAAAAATATCAAAATATAAACGTTTCATTATTTGTGCTTGAGCGTAACTGGTTGTGTCCAGGATTGGCACATACTTTCCTGCTGTTAAATCGAAGACCATCTCGATTGTAGACATATGTTGTTATTGTTATGAATATCATGCATGTACGATGTGAATCTAAATTTAGTTTTACGTATCATTTTAATTTCCTGCAGTACGGAATCCGGATAGTGCCATCTTTAACCCCGCCCTTCTTTCATTAAGGGCGACACTAGACACACGAAGCTATACACGATATTTTGCGCGTCAGTCACGGCGACGCACGATTTTTTGCGCGTCAGCCTTGTGTTTGTAGCCCAAAAGGTAATGTATCGTGTTAAATATATCGTGCGTCGCCGGGACTGTCGCGCAAAGTATCGTGCGTCGCCGCGACTGTCGCGCAAAATTTCGGGTATCGCTTCGTGATTCTAGTGTCGCGTTTGATAAAAGAAGGGCGATATTATAGATGGCACTATCCGGATTCCGTACTGCAGCGATATTTTTTCATACGACACACGAACACTAACTCCGATCCTAATAAATAGACGAATAGGTTATTGTAGGAAAATATGTACAAAATAATTATCTTCGTCACAATCGGCTCAGGGCGTTAATTTGTCTTTTCTGAAATTCGTCTTCAATGCAAATTTTTTCTTGCCTATTTTGTGTTATTGTAATATATTTATGTCCCCCACCACTATAGTGGGGGACATATTGGTTTTGCCCTGTCTGTTTGTTGGTTTGTTTGCCTCAACTTTAACATTTTGCCATAACTTTTGCAATATTGAAGATAGCAACTTCATATTCGGCATGCATGTGTATCTCATTGAGCTGCACATTTTGAGTGGTGAAAGGTCAAGGTCAGCCTTCAAGATCAAAGGTCAAATATATAGCTTCAAAGTGGCTTAGAAGGGGACATAGTGTTTCTGACAAACATATATCTTGTTGTATCAATATATTACAATTTAAGACATGTAAAAGTCGCGCATACTCTCTTTAACTAATTTCCTTTTGATATTAAAGGGGGAGACATTGAAAGGCAAACTATGCTGATAACATTGCTCAATTTATAGTTTGTCTCTTGTTTTTTTCAGGTCATATTAACCAATGGCCAATTTAAAGCTGACACGTTTTATCTTGTTTTTTTACATGCCATATAGACTGATGGGCAATTTAAAGGCGACACGTTGAGGTGAAAACAATGCTGATAAAATTGCTCGGGTGCCGTAGGTCCCTCCGGTCCGCTGGAACGTTGGCTGGGCTTATATGCGCCTTGCTTGTCCTTCTTTACTCGTTGGATAAGGCGACATCCGGCCGATATATCAGGATTGCATTTTGAAGTGTTAAAGGTACATTTAATATTTATTATGAATAAATCTGTTTGATAACACAAAAGTATTTTAAAACTGAAAACAAATCGCTTATAGTGGTAGTGACATTTAGGGCATTATGGCTGGATGCTTATTTCAGTTAGCAGTAAAATTGCGTAATATACAATTGTGTTTCGTTTAGACCTCTTTATTTAAGCTCTATTGCATCGAGAGCCTTATGCTTATTGAAACGCTATGATCGAGTCCGTTTTCTGCAAAGAACCAGTAATTGGTGTCTTTGGGGAATATCCCACACTGGGGATCGAACCCGTGACCTCCCGGTACCTAGGCGTACACCATATCCATAACGCCGCGGCGATCAAAAAAAGCGTTTTTCTATAATATATAGCTACTATTTGTTTTGTTTAACACAAATGTGAATTGTTTATTTCAGACTGAAAGTCGCTGAGAATTCGCGGGTAATCGACTATGTAGTTTAATTACTTTTTTTTTCGTGTTCACCAATAAGTCAGTTACATCGAGGCGGTGTTGTTGTTTTTTCCCGTCTCAAACAGTATTTCACTCACATCACAAACTATTCACACTTTCCTGAGTAAACCGGTTAACAAATATTAAATGCGCACAAGTATGCGTGTATCTGAAAACTGCCAAGCATGATTCAGTGGTAAAGGACATTGGCTGCTGAAGTTCTTAAACGTTCACTACCAACAAATTCAATCTTAATTTGACAAGAATCAATTATGTTTGAATATTGTGCTTTATGACGGTTCGACGAAAAATATTTGAATCCCGTTTTTTGAAAACGGGGTTTGATACATGTGCGTTAAGTGCCGTCCCAGATTAGCCACTTTTAGTCACAGACACTTAACGCTTTTCTGGAGTGTTTTTTTCGTAAAGAAAATGTAAACGATAATCAAGTTAATGCGAAAATGTTGTCCCGGGTTCGCCTGTGCGGACTTACTGGTCAATCTGGGGGGACACTAAACGCACATGCATTAACCCCCTTTTACCCCAAAACGCGGCTCATTAAGTTTTCGATTTTATTCTCCAGAGACAGGGTTCTCTCGCCCAGTGGAAGAATACGTCAGTCATCTTTTGAAGACTGACCCAAGAACTGCAGGTAACGTTGAAGTCGACAGGGCCCAATGTTATCAAATTTCTAAGACACACTTAAGTTACGACACTTGTTCAACGATCGCACGGCACATATGAATTAACTCGTTTACGTAACGAATGTATTTCAATGAACTCAAGTAACAGTTAACTCATTAAAGGGGCCTTTTCACAGATTTTGGCATATTTTTAAGTTTGTCATTAAATGCTTTATATTGATAAATATAAACATTGGATCTTAAAAGCTCCAGTAAAAAATCAAGAATAAAATTTAAAAAAGGAAAAAAGGTAGCCGGTACCAGGGCTCGAACCAGTGACCCCAGGAGTCCTGGAGTTTGTCTGAAGTAAAAACGCATTAGCCCTCTCGGCTATTCCGCCGGGCATACACAAGTGCAGTATTTTATACATTATATAAGCAATCTTCGTAGTTTCGTAAATTCAAACGACTACAACAGAACTCTCCAAATTATTCAATCGTTTCGCGTTGCAACGCTTTATAATTTTTAGGTTTTCAAATCGTCAAAAGATACATATAATGGCTATATTGGACTATGGTAAATGTTCAGTAATACTGTTACCTCACAAATATCATAACTAAAACGAAAATTTGCGAATCTGAAACAATTTTTTTCAATGTTGTCAATTTACCAAACCGTGAAAAGATCCCTTTAATGTATTTCAATCGCATCAACGTATTTTCAAGGTACTTTCGTGGTTAGTGCGGAAAACACATTTTATTATAGTTTTGTATTTTTGGCTTGCATAAATTTGTTTGCTTAAACACGGAATGGTAAGCGTTATTTAACATAACCTACCGATATTAAGCTTTCGTCTACCGCAAGGCAAGTAATAAATTGCATGTTAGAATGGCTACAGTTTAAATGAAAGTTAATAATCAGAAGAATAACCGTAAAGGTCTGAATGACGAAAATCTATTTCGTTTGCAATGAATTGACTGAATTATGCTAATTATCCAAATCAATTAGTGCGAGTAGAATATGTAGTTATATAAATATATCTAGCGTGTGTATAGAAATTATACGATCAATAATAACCAAATCGTTCCGAAATAACAGGCTTTTGTTGTTTGTGTTGTTATTTGTTGTTGTTGTATTATTGACTTGTTGTTTGTTATTTAGTAAATCTTTGTTATGTTCTTCACAGAGTTTGTAGATACATCTGAAGCCGACGCTCTTTTTGACAAGGTCCGAATTCTGTGCCTCATCCTCACGACGGAAGCTAACCGTCATACACGCGCACGCGCAGTGAACGCCACGTGGGCACGACGTTGCAATAGCCACTACTTCGTTTTACAGACACGTGACGAAAAAGATGACGTCATCATGACGCCGTACAAGGAAACAAGGAACAACCTCATTTACAAAGTTCGTCACGCGATGATCCACGCTTACACGAATCGTATGGGCACATTTGATTGGGTGTTAAAGGCAGATGACGATACCTACGTCATACTGGAGAACCTTCGCTTTTTGTTGAATAATTATGATAAAGACAAACCTGGTTACCTGGGATACCATTTCAACATGTACTTAGAAAACCACGGATACATGAGTGGCGGAGCTGGCTACGTCATGAGTGTCGCTGCTTTACGGCAAATGGTCGATTCTGGATTAAACAATGACGCATGCGCACTGACTAAAACGAATTTAATACCGGAAATAAGCGAAGACTTTGAGATCGGGAAGTGTTTAAAAATAGCCGGTGTTCCTATTTTAAGTTCTTTGGATGTTTTGGGGCGGGAGACATTTCACCCATATCCATTTGAACAATATTTGTTGGACTTTCTACCCGAAGAATTTTACGACTGGGCGAATACTAGACCTCAGAGGGTAAGTGAAGGTGAAAACACTCACATTGTAATTCTTTAGTCTTATTCCATAATATTTGTCTCTAGGTTATCTTTTCCAGCGGTCACTTGCGGAAACATTTAAGCAATACATTCTAATTGCTATTTCTGAAGCATACAACACCATAGATATACTTGAAACTTTGCCGATTGCTTACTAACAACATGCTATATACCAAAACATGTTATATATCAATAATTAAGTACATGCTAGTGCATGGATTTGCTTTTGTTTAATGTTATTTAAAGATCCTATGTCAAAATTATAAAGGTACAGGGGTGACTTCAAGCCGATTCATGTCACCCTGGGGTGACTTAAAGCCATTTCAGGTCGACAATAACCCAATGAGCAATATTGACCAATGGAATTATTTGAACTATATTTTCTCATTCAAGGGATACAACTGTTGCAGTCCATTCTCCATAAGTTTTCATTACATGAAGCCGGAAACCATGCTGATGATGGACCATTTGCTGTATCGAATCCATATACACGGCCGTCATACCGCGGGGAACCAGGCCGGCAAATCTATTTTTAGACTGGAACGCGTAGAAAACATGCGCAAACCGATGGTTGTAATTGACAATATTGCTTGAGAAAAATTTCTTAGACTAATTTGAAACAGTCGTCAACAGGTCGAATGCTGGCCATGTAATTTCGAGGTCACTGGTTCGAATTTCGGAATTTCGTCGTGACCACTGAAATAGTTCTGACACCAACATAGAATTCACTCAGCTCTCCACACCCATATGCATAGAGGAATAACTGTGCAGGAAAAGAAGCCGATGTGGCGCGGCTGTATACCCCAAGAGTGGGCGAGCGCCACAGTGATCAATAATCAAGTGATCCGCGAATAAATATGAACGTCTGCAGATGGACATAATATAGGTACAATGTAGCGTTTAGGGAAATTATCATGTATCCCTCCGCGGTCTATTTCTAAAGGGATTCATTTCCCACTCTGGTATAAAGCAACACTTTAGCAACCGCAGACATGCCATTGTGTTGTAAATTTCTTATAATTTATGTGCTTATGCATCATTATAATGCATTTCGTCTGTTTTTTGTTGAAATGTGAACTTGAGGGAAGCGTTTACAACTAGAAAGTTTTGTTTTTAATTAATGAAATTTCTGATGGTGTTTGCATTTAAGCAAGATATTTTCTTAGAAATAACTTTAAATATGTGTTCTATTTCAATATTTTGGAAGTGAACCTGTTGATCTTTTTTTTCTTTTTTTATTCAATACAAGACATACAAAGTATACATGTATATGATCATGAAACAAGGTGAAACCATGAAGCAACAATACTGTTCAGACATGTTATACAAGATATGCTAATATATATATATATATATTTTTGACCTTGTGGTTTCCTAAAGCAAAAAAAGGTTAATATGTATTTTTGGTGGCTTTTGATAGATGTTTTTTAGAAAAAAGGAGAAAATTCCAAATCAAACAGAATAGTCATGAATACGGATGAATTGCATAAAGTGGGTAGAAAGCATACTGGGCTTGTTTATGAAAATTTAATGTGTTTCCATTTTTGTTCAAATATTTAAAGTGTATCATTGTTTAGGGCTATTTCTTTTTCAATTTGAATCTTCAGTTTTAAATAATTGATGAAGCAGTTCATTAAAGGGAGTTGTTTTCTGCATTTCATACTGAATATAAAATATTTCATTAATATAATTATGTAATTCACAGCGTTATTAACCTCTTGTATTTTGAATGTATTTACTCCTAAACTGATGTCTAAGAGCGATAGTGTAACATTTAATTGTTGTTTCTCTAGAAAGGTTGTCAAATGATTCCACAAAGTTTGAATATGTTTACACTCCCAGAAAAGGTGTTCTATTGTTTCAATATGTTCACTGCACATATCACATAGATTTGTGTTGGATAGGTTGCACTTAAAAATATATTTATTTGTAATGATACTCTGGATGTATTTATATTGAACATTTCTCAGTGTGCTATCAGTAGTTGATTTATATGGCATGACAAATATTTGTTTCCAATTTAATTCTTTTTTCCAAGAAGGTTTTGCCATTTAGTTTGAGCTTTAGAGATTTCGGCAGGGTTTTTTATTTGAAGTGTGTTAAATATTTTGTTCGTTTTGTTTTGTTTTGCAATTATGTTTTCTACGAATGTTTTTTGAGTACATGGTGTGTTATTTGTATTGGTAGCAGCTTTGATATGTGTAGGTATACTTTTGAGCAATGTGTAGTACATTAGGAAATTGCTAGTAGGTATTCCGAATATGTAGCAAAAGTTATCAAAAGAATAGAAGTCGTTTATTCTGTAGTCGTACAATTGACCTACATATTTTATGTTTCGTTCGAACCAATCTTTATACAAAAACGTTTTATTGTTAGTAGTTATGTCTTCATTGTTCCATAGATTGATTTTACTGTCTATTTTGGTTTCTAAATTATGAGTAACTACACCATGCCGAGAGAACGTTCGATAGAAATATGTTTTTGGTTGAAATTTCATCCAATATTGTTGATATTACATTCAAGTAAGGAGTCACCATATTTGTTAAGTATTTTCTGGTAGAATACTTTTCATTTACTCCTATTGGTATAATCAAAACATCTTTTAACCCAACTGCATTTGATTGCATTCAGGAATGAATCTACATCAGTTAGTCTGATACCTCCATATTCTACTGATTGAACTAATTGGTTTCGTTTAATTTTATTAGGTTTACCGTCCCATATGAAATTAAATATTTCTTATTTTATATCTTCAATAATATCATTTGGTGGGTTTGGGAGAACTGTTAGTGTATAAATTAATTTAGGAAGTGCAGACGTTTTTAACACGGTTTTTTCTGATTAGTGTAAGTTTACGATGTTGCCATGATTTTAAACTATAAAAATTGTTGTAATTTAGGCATTATGTTTTTTAGAATTGTTTCATTTTCATTGTTTGCAAAGGTTATTCCTAACGTTGTTGCTTCATCTGATGTCCAGTTGAATTTCTTTTCTTTTTTAAGATGAATATTACTTTGTTTGAATTTACCAACTCGTAGCACAATGCATTTAGTTTTGTTTAGTTTAAGACCCGATGCCATTCCAAAAAGGGTTAGCGATTCTATAATATTCATTTCCTGTGATAATGGTAACAATAATGATAATTATAGTTATGCTCATAATAATTATTCATTTATTTTATAATTATTTTCATTTGACATTTTTGCTTTTTTCTGTATATGGGAATAATAATGATAATTATAGTTATGCTCATAATTATTATTCATTTTATTATTATTTTCATTTAACCTTTTTGCTTTTTTCCTGTGATAATGGTAACAATAATGATAATTATAGTTATGCTCATAATAATTATTCATTTTATTATTATTTTCATTTAACTTTTTTGCTTTTTTATCAGCATATTAGTATTTTTGTCGTGTTTAGTGCATTTAACAATTTATAGTCAATTATTTTTTATATCATAATGAGTTTTTAATAAATAATTCATATTAGTGATATAATTATAAAAGCATTTGTACCTCGATGATTTTGCTCATTATACCAGCACATAACTGAATTTCTTTCATAAACTAGCTGAAACAAATTATGATATTTAAAAACACAACAACTGATCTTATTTGGATGCAATATGGGTGTCATTAGGAATGGTCGACAGGGATAGCCACTGTCTCCCAACAGCCAACCACGTCCAGGATCTGCATGTAAGATATATAGCAAATCACACATATCACAAAACAAACATGTTTATTAAATAATTTATTTAATTTTTAATTATATAACATAGTATAACTGTAAGGTATAATGTATTTTAGGATTAAGTACATGACTACATCACAGTCTATCTTTACTTTATTATAAACTACTAGGAGTCTATGGAAGTCACAACATGAACATACTAGTAAAACTCTACCTGTTAAATCAATAAATAATTTTCAACATAATATGAGGTAATTCAATTTTTATGCATTTACCTTGATGATTTGCTTCTAAATGTCTGTCAACGTTGGACATTCTGAAAACGTGGACATCATGGCAGCTTCCTGGCCAGAAGGCATTCATGCTTGTAAAATTCCCTATTGAAAATGGATTTAAAAAACTAGCTTAGTATTTTAATTAGTGTATAAAAAATTAATTTACATTGAACTAGGAATCCCAGGGTTGCTGTTTTGTATCTAATGCTAAGGAATTAATTGTGAATTTTAATTTTAGCTGAAATCTTAATAAGTAGATTGAGTATTACAATGTTCTTTGATAAATTATGTTGACAGATAACACAAATTACACAATAAGTAATATTAAAAAAATTAATAATGACAACACGTATAATTTATTTGATGTGTTATTTATAAATATTATATTATGATTTTTGAACATTAAAATGACATTCTATTGTTAAATTTAATGGATCTGCTACAATTACTGTATCATTAACAATGGTTATTTATCTTTAGTTAAATAAGAGAAAATAATAAGAAATGTAATATTAAATGTTATTCATGTAATATTTTATCTATACTTCATGCTTAATAAGCAATTTTACATAACTTTTTCATTTAGATTGATTGTAGTTTTATCCTTTTAACTGTATTTTTAAACTGTGTTCATGCGCCGAATGGACACATTTTCATTTTATGAGGTTTTAACAATAAAATCAATAAACAATCAAGTTTTGTAGTAAAATCCATTTTAATTATGCTTCTATATATGAAAGTATTTATTTTACTTATAATTTTGCACTGTTGAAAAAACACAATTATTCCCAAGTTGATGACTTATTATAACTTCACATAATACTGTCATTCGAGTTAAATAAGAGAAACTAATAAGAAATCGATAGTAATTGGTTTTTATGTCAAACAGCTTTGCAGTAGTCTTAAAATGTTAGAATTCTCTCAGAAAACAGATAATTAGATCTAATTTTATCTTTCTATGTTGAAAACATACAAAACTCAATGATAATATTGCTAAACATGCACTTGTATGTGACCAATAGTTATCTGTGTTCATTTATGATGTAATATTTCTAATTATCGTAATGCTTTGTAAAACAGATAGGATATATAACGGGCTAAAATTTTACAGAGATAACACTTATAAAATGTAAACTTTCTTTGTCTTGGGGAAAATTCTATATTCATGTGTTGTTCAAAGACACAAAACGGTATAATTACATTTTTATGAAGTTATTTTTCTCCTAATTTTAATATTATCATTTTTCATACATCAAATGAATTATAATTCAATTTTTAAGTAGGAATACTTACAATACTTAATACAAATTTGAAATTCAAAACATATTGTATACATCTACCTACAATGATACTAAACTATGAAACTATTAAGTTACCGCAGCTTTCAATATTTAAATATTTTAAATAATTATTGCTAGACTATATTAAACCTTTTGCAGTAGGTACCCCTTAGGGAACCTCAATGTCCAAAATTACTATTTACACAACTGTGTGTACATGTACATGCATTCAGAGAAAACTGAGTAGATTTAGCCAGTTTTCACATGTTAAGTCGCAGATGCGGTCACATTTTTATAGGAAAGGAAACGGAATGAAATAAACTTGAATGTGCACATGGACAGCAATCATTTATGTTTAAAGCTAATAGCGTATTGATCAGTTGATATTGACAAATGATGCGATTATTTCGTTTTATGCTGTATTGTTAAATATTTTAAGACGAAATACTTGCATTGTGAACATCATTAAAATAATGAAATATGAACTAGCCTACGTCAGTACGTGTTTTGGATAAGATTCCATGGAGTTAAAAAATTAGTGCAGTTTTCCTGGATATCAATAATATAAATAGGTTTACCGTTTCTGTCACAAGTTGCCTGTACGTTAAGCGAATGGAAATGTTTTCTGTTGACGTACGCTGCTTCGTCGGGCTGCCCGGGTGATAGAAGACGGAGGTGGGTTCCGTCTATACAACCAATGACGGAAGAAATTTCCGAACCCGTAAGAAGTCATTAGTCGCGCGTCGTCGGTCTTCGTCGCTGGTTGGAAATTTAATGAAACGGTCCTTCAGTCCGAAAATAGCGTCAACGACAGCGGTAAACAGTAGCTATGTCGACGCCGAAGGTGTCACCGATAACATGAAGAAAATTCTCAGTAGCCAAGAATCGTAGAGTTATTAGTAACTGCTGTCGCGTTGACAAAGACCTGTTTCGTCGCGTAAGTCGTCGTAAAATAGGGTCCAAGAGGTCGACAAGTCTGTCTAAGCTCTGGGCAGAAAACCTATACTTTGGCGCAGTTCGTCGTCATCAGGTCCATTCGTGTGCAAGTCAATTCGTCGAAATCGTCGCTGTCGTCTGTGTCTAAAATAAAGTACGTCAGCCATGTTGGTCAGTAGTCCGTGTGGTAACCAGCGTCTAACCAGCTCATAGAGGTGAGTTACAAATCATCGCGGTAATAGAGCGGTTACTGGCAACGTCGTTTTTTTTTATACAAACCGCCGAGACGCGGTAACCACAGCGGTTACTGCGATCTTGCGGTTACCTTGTGGTTAACTTGTTTATACAATCAGCTGCAGTTCGTGCCACTGATATTCGTGTTGTTTATTTTTCAAGGTAAGTTTCGTAAGAAATAAATGGGTTTGCAAACTTTCTCGCATGGTAATGGTATATACAATTCAAATCATCGGCCAAATTTAAGAACACAATGACACTTACCAAGTTTTCTGAACAACCGTACACAGCGCAAAATGCGGACCAGTGGGCCAGATGAGTCGCCGCGTGATGTCTGCAATTGAAGATTTCCATATCCAAGGGTGTTTTTATGTCAAATGTTAGTGGTTTTCAATAGATCGTATACTTATCAACAAAACAGCAACGAAGCGTTCACTTTAATTATTTTTGATGATGTTATTTTGTAAATACTTTCTCGCGTTCTTTTCGAACGTTCATTGTCAGCCATTTTGATTGTTGGTTGCATCCTTCCGAAATTATGTGTTTTAATGACTCTCATAAATGTTTTTAGTGCAGAAATTGTAATTTTAAGTATCGATTTCTCCATTTATTTTTTATATTTTGTTAAGTTATTTGCGTTTAAATTTGATTGTTTGTTGCTTACTTACGAACTATTTTTTTATGTGTACGCTAGTGGATATGTAATCAGGTTACCGTATCTACATCAATGAAATTTAACTGTTGTTTGTTTTTGTTTGTTTTGTTATAATTTTCTAAACGGGTTCAGCTACGTATGTTAAACGCAATATGAACTCATTTATTAATTTGGGAATAAAATCGCAATATGTATTATTGAAAATCAAATTTGAAGTGTCTCCTGGGGATGAATTGTCTTTGGGTTGCTATTCACGCTATTAACGCTTCCGGCGAGAACTCATTTTATAGCGATTGCGCAGTAAAAAACACCACTTTTTCGTGAATTATTCAAAAACCAGATATGACGAATACGCCATCGTATAGATCGAGTTCTGGTCCATATGCATGTCAAATTTCAGCACAAGTGTTGGGCTAGTTTCCAAGCGCCTCAAATCGCGGCTATACCCTGGAGCTTAATGAATTTTAGTCGCCATTATCATTCGTTCAATTGAACGTCATCAAATAAGGACGTCAATATAGCACTCATTCCATACTAGAGTTGCGACACCTTAAGGGTTTCGCGGGATGGAATGAGTGGGAACTAAATAAATGTGGGTTCAAAAATTTTGGGTAAGAAAATGTGGAAACACAAATTTTGGGTACTAAACACATGTGGGTACGAAAATTTTGGTTACGAAAAAAATATGGGTACAAACATTGTGGGTACAATGGGTCAATGTTAAGGTATTAGCATGGCGGACGCCAGACGGCGAAAAGACATGACACGACACGATGAGCTGGCTATGACAATACCTCAGGTATTCTCCGAAAACAGCCGAGCTCATATGCATAAGTCAGTGAGTAATACTCAATTAAAGCTAGGCACGGCGTATAAAATCAGAACCACTGGACCGAATCTGCTAAAACTTGGCCGCATTATAGATTATGGTCCAAACAAGCTACAGAATGAGCGCTTTTGGACCTGACAGCGTACAAAACATTAACCAATAATGAACAACACAAAGAGGGTCATTTTGTACAAAAAATGTAAACTTTAAGTGGCATTTAATTACTTTTAGACATCAGAAAGTTGCACATTTTTAATATTCTGCACACTTCGACTTGTTTTTTTTTTAGAAACATTTATGCTTGGGATGTATATAAACCCTGTTATTCAATGTCAAATTTGGCCAAAAATCACAATTCAATCCCAGAAATGGCTAAGCAGCAATTCCCCTTTAACATTATTCCTTATATTTGATTGTATTGTTTAAATAGATAACTGTGTATATTTAATCATAATGGCTCTGTATATCACACATGATAGGCCACTGCTGGGGCTTGAACCCAGAACTCATCTCACATTGTAAGATGCGTTTTTCAATTAAACTACAATGACTGTGTCGTGTGAAGTGGAGCCAACATACACCCACATAAGTGAAAAAATCATTCCGTCCATATATTTGTTCTGGGTGTTTTCTGACACATGTTGCATAACTGTTTGCAACAAAAGATGTATACATTGATATATATACATAAATGGGAAAAAAAACGTCTTTTTTATTTTTGTTTCATATATACACATTTCCTAGCAATGATTAATAATTATATCATGTTGAAATCATTTATAGACAGAATATTACTGAAACTGCAATAAAGTATAAGATGGATAGATATAATGTATCATTCTATCTAGTACAATGAACAAATGTTCTTCCGATGCCATTTTCACTAAGGTATAGGTATTGAATCCTGATATACTACTAAAAATGTATGTCGGTTAGCATAAATTATTCAACAAATCCTCATATGCAAGCTGGGTCATCACTAAGTGGAATTATTTGTGGACATATCATAACAGAACAAGAGCACCGCCTTGCGGGTGCAGACCGCTCATCTATTTTCTTTTTAAAGGTGAAGGGACTCTCATTTTCAATCACAAAGTAGGGAGGGTGGAGTGAAGAGGGGTGTATTGTGTGGGGGTGTGGACATTTATTACATTATCTTCCAAAAATGCGGAAAAAAAAACGCAAAAAAGGGGGGTGGGTGGGTGGGGGGGGGGTGGGATTCTTGGGTGCAATGGTTGGACGGTATTTCGAACATAAAATAATAAAAATAAATATTTGTGTTTTTTAACAGTCTCGAAAAAAAAAAATTGGGGGGGGGGGGGGGGTATAGTGTGAGGGTGTGGTGGTAATTTGTGAGATGATCTTAAAAAAAAAAGATTCGGGTGGGGGAGGGGGTGGGGGCGGGATTCTTGGGTGCGATGGTTGGACGGTATTTCAAACATAAAATAATTTTAAAAAATATTTGTTTTTTAACCGTTTCAAAAAAAAAAATCGGGAGGTGGGGTGGGGTGGGGTGGGGGGGGTATAGTGTGAGGGTGTGGTGGTCATTTGTGAGATGATCTTAAAAAAAAAATTAGGGGGGGGGTAGGGGGGAGGGGGGGGGGAGGGCACGGAGGATGGTTTGGGTGGAGTCTTTTGCGGTATGTCAGGTAAGAGTAGTTTTGTCAAAGTATCAATCAAATCTAATCATAAATAAAGAAGTTATGGCAATTTTAGCAAAATTTAATAATTTGACCTTGAGTCAAGGTCATTCAAAGGTCAAGGTAAAATTCAACTTGCCAGGTACAGTTACCTCATGATAGCATGAAAGTATTTGAAGTTTGAAAGCAATAGCCTTGATACTTAAGAAGTAAAGTGGATCGAAACACAAAATTTAACCATATATTCAAAGTTACGAAGTCAAAAAAGGGCCATAATTCCGTAAAAATGACAACCAAAGTTATGCAACTTGTCTTTTTACTGTACCCGTATGATAGTTTGCGAGTGTTCCAAGTATGAAAGCAATATCTATGATACTTTAGGGGTAAAGTGGACCAAAACACAAAACTTAACCAAATTTTCAATTTTCTAAGCGTAAAGGGCCCATAATTCCGCCCAAATGCCAGCCAGAGTTACATAACTTTGCCTGCACGGTCCCCTTATGATAGTTAATAAGTGTTGCAAGTATGAAAGCAATAGCTTTGATACTGTAGGAATAAAGTGGACCTAAACACAAAACTTAACCAAATTTTCAATTTTCTAAGTATAAAAAAGGCACATAATTCTGTCAAAATGCCAGTCAGAGTTACATTACTTTGCCTGCACAGTCCCCATATGATAGTAAGTAAGTGTTGCAAGTATGAAAGCAATAGCTTTGATACTTAAGGAATAAAATGGAGCTAAACACAAAACTTAACCAAAATTTTCAATTTTCTAAGTATAAAAAGGGCACATAATTCTGTCAAAATGCACACCAGAGTTATCTAACTTTGCCTGCCCAGTCCCCTCATGATAGTAAGTAAGTGTACCAAGTTTTAATGCAATAGCATTGATACTTTATGAGAAAAGTGGACCTAAACGCAAAACTTAACCAAAATTTTCAATTTTCTAAGTATAAAAAGGGCACATAATTCTGTCAAAATGCACGCCAGAGTTAAACGCAAAACTTAACCGGACGCCGAAGCCAAGGTGATGACAATAGTTCATTTTTTTTTTCAAAAAATAGATGAGCTAAAAATGCATTTCATGCATATATTGCTTTAACATGGTTCCCAGCTTTTTGTATGAACAAAATTCCCTGATTTTACCCTGATGGAAAATAAAACTTCCAGGATCATGATTTTGACCTATTTCTTGTTTTAGACACCCTGAATAAATAGAAGTTGCAGACATAACTAAGCTACATGTATACTACACAGTCACCATAGATATGCAGAGGAAATGATTTGCTGTTTAAATTGTATGGACTTCTAGACACAAGTCGGGAAAGTATGACCAAACAAAATTCCCTGATTTTTCCCTGATTTCACAAACTTTCCAATTCCCTGACTTTTCCTAGACTGGAAAAAGTGAGTCTTTTTCCAGTTTTCCCTGCTTTCCAGGTTGGCTGGGAACCATGTTTAACTATGATAAAATGTTCTTTAGATGCCATGTGTATTAATATATATGTCTATTTCTCTGAGATATTAATGAAAATGCCTGTGGGTATGTGGCGAAAATATTTAAAAAATCGGCAACTTGATATACATGTGTATGGTGCTAACACGGTAGAATAGTATGAGCCCAAATTATAATAGATGAATGCGTATTATGTGCCTATGCTTATACTATGACAACATGTTCATACAATGCCATTTTTATTTATATATATGCCAAATTTAATGAAAAAGACTTGAAAATGTGTGTCGCCAAATACCAAGTAAGAAAAAAATCAGCATTTTTATGTAGGGTTTTCACACAGTAAAATTGTTTGTGCCCAAATAATCATAGATGAATGCATATTAGGCTTCAATGTTGCTTATACTATGACTACTGGTTCATACGATGCCATTTTTATAAATATCTATGCCAAATTTAATGAAATAGACTTGAAAATGTGTGTCCCCAGGTACCAAGTAAGAAACAAGATGTGTTTGTGAAACACAATGTCCCCCTATATGACGTTTGACTTTGTAGGATGACCTTGACCATGTGAAGGATGACCTTGACCTTTCACAACTCAAAATGTGCAGCTCCATGAGATACACATGCATGCCAAATATCAAGTTGCTATCTTCAATATTGCAAAAGTATTCATAAAATAAGCTATTTCGGCCACATATATTTGACCTCTGACCTTGAAGAATGACCTTGACCTTTCACCACTCAAAATGTGCAGCTCCATGAGATGCACATGCATGCCAAATATCAAGTTGCTATCTTGAATATTGCAAAAGAATTAATAAAATAAGCGATTTGGGCCACATATATTTGACCTCTGACCTTGAAGGATGACCTTGACCTTGACCTTTCACCACTCAAAATGTGCAGCTCCATGAGATACACATGCATGCCAAATATCAAGTTGCTATCTTCAATATTGCAAAAGCATTCATAAAATGAGCGATTTTGGCCACATATATTTGACCTCTGACCTTGAAGGATGACCTTGACCTTTCACCACTCAAAATGTGCAGCTTCATGAGATACACATGCATGCCAAATATGAAGTTGCTATCTTCAATATAGCAAAAGTTATTGCAAAATGTTAAAGTTGGCGCAAACAGACCAACAGACAGGGCAAAAACAATATGTCCCCACCTACTATAGTGGGGGGACATAAAAATTAGCATTTTTATGTAGGGTCTTCACACGGTAAAATTATTTGTGCCCAAAATAATAATAGATTAATGCATATTAGGCTTCAATGTTGCTTATACTATGACTACTGGTTCATACGATGCCATTTTTATCTAATAATAAAATATAACAAATCCAACAATAGACAAAATGTCAAAATAAAGATTATTCAGAGCTCCAGATAAGGGTCGTATTTTTGTAATTAAGAATTATTTTCAAGTCCGTTACGTATTTATTTTAAAATCGTGTCGTACCATTAAGAATTACAAAATCAAGTTACGAATATTATTTTTACATCGGTTCGTATCAATTTTTATTGAGTTCTTTTCGCGTATTAAAGATCTTTGCGGTGCTTATATAGAATGGTTATCGGGTTTGTTTAACAAAGCACACTTTTTCCAATAAAAGCGGCGTATGCGGTCTATCTGTCAAAAAACAATGGCGGCGTCCAGAGAGCGTCCTAAAAAACTGCAAAGCGTCCAAAAACACGCTTTTAACATACAGGGGACAAAAATATTTATAAATTGCACTCGTCCTGCAGGACAAGTGCATTAAAATTTTCACTCGTCCTGCAAACACATGCACTTGTCCTTCAAATATGTGTGAATGAAAGATTGCAAAGGACTGATATGACTAACAATGTTTCCTATATCACTGCTAAAATGCTGCTTACTTAGTTATTCATGCCAGCTGATCACAGAAGAAATGTTAACTTACTTTATTTATGAGGAACACAAAATAGACAAGGCCTGTTTGTAAAACATGCATTTTCACTGGCTTATACCTAGCACAATCGGTCCGTAAGGTGTAGTCGGGATAAAATCGTTGACAGTTACTTCGGAGATACAAACCTCGATGTTATCCTCGTGGAAATTGTGCATTTCATGCATGATACAGTAAACTGTCTTATAAACAAAGAAGAAAATCGGATATTCTGCAATAATTGTGGGCGGACCTTATACACTGAAAGCACGCGCTGTAATTAAACAAAATATGCCGATACATTTTCCACTAGCGTTATATTTCGGCAATATAAATAAAAGTCGCGGATCTGATCGACAGAACAGCCGAAAGTTATTTTTATGGGCGGAACTTCACATAAAATAGTACACAAGAAAAATAATATACATTGTATAAATCTTCAGTAAAAATCGTGTTAGAATCGAAATAATTCGTGTTCTTTATTGTTTGTTGTTGAATAACAGACGACCGAAAGTTTAGATGCGTGGTTTCAAATCATTTAATCCCAACGCATCTTAACTATCGGCCGTGGGTTATTCGACTACAAACTATAACGTACATGAATTATTTCTTAACTATTCGGTTTTGTTATTGTCAGTAACAAACCTACGCACAGACATTTGTTTGGTTCAATGCATGTTTGTAGGCTATTATCGAGTTGACAACGATTTAAAACATCGGTATAGATTAACACAGACTAATAATATTGACAACGATGAAAAACAGTCAGATAAAACAGCGCACGAAACAACCAATGTCAATGAAATAGCAAATGATAAAACAAAATGAGAAAACTGGTATGTTCCGTTTAAAAATAATGCCTAAGGGAATTTAACTTGTACATTTATTATACCATCTTCATGAATAGCAAAATCAATGGTATATATTTCAACGTAATTTGTCATGATTTCGGATATAAATTTTCGGACACTTTTTTCCCCATTTAAATCCGGACCGATTGATGTTGCGGGAAAATATGATCCCTGGTAGCGGTAGATCGGTAATCAAATGTGGCTGACAACGTTATTAGATCATTAATTGCCGTACAGCCTTGAGGAATAGTAATTATGTCAAACGTTGGGTTAATCGTTGACCAACTTGACTCTAAATTGTTTTCACGTTTGCAAGTGATAGATAACCTCAGTGATTTTGGTGTCACCACAACCCAAACACCATTAGTAATATATTCGGCGTAAGGTAGCTGTACATTTGGTTTAACCAATTCCCTGCAATTTCTAGCTATTAAATCTTGTTTATTCATGAATATATGAACAATACATGTGCTTGATAGTTCAATCGGATAAAGAGGTTTCATTAATGTACGCAAAGTGAGCCGAAGTTAAATGTTTAGAAAGACATTATAAAAAAGATCTTATACGATGTTGTATGTTCAGTTGCCGACACACTCGGAAAAGCTAAACAAAAACGCGACACGACGGTACCAAACTTAAACACAAAAAAAAACTTTGAACGAGTGGAAGGGACAAGTCCCGTGGCTAATCGTTGAAAAGGTTGAAGGCGAGACCCGTTTTATTTGTAAAATATGTAAAAATTCATCTAAGGCATGCAATCTAAGTTTGGGCATATGAAGGTATTTGAAAAATAAAATTGTATAATACTGAAAAGACACTGTTGAACTCTTATAAATAAAGTTGCTAGTATGTTTATTTTGATTTTTTTTCATGAAAATAACCATTATTATTTATTTTTAGGTCATTAAGAAAAAATAAGAATTATTTTCCAAAACTTAGTAGTAACGTTAAAAATAAAATATAAGAGTTAAGAATTCTTTTTGAAAATCTGGTAGTAATTTAAGAATTTCACAAAACCTTATCTGGAGCTCTGTTATTAAAATAACATCTTTATAGCACAACTTGAACAAGGGCCAAAATTGTTACAAAACCAGGTTTTCATTGTGAAAAAAAATCTGATAAAGGGAGACAACTCAAACTGAACTTTTGAAATGAACAAACAAAATTAACCCCCTTTGTAAGTTTGTTTTAAAATAAATATATTTTTAGTCGTGGCGACCTTGACATTGGAGATATTGACGTGATTCTTTCGTGCGACACACCGTCCCATGTTGGTGAACAAATGTGCCAAATGATTTTAAAATCTCATAATGAATGACATAGTTATAGCCCAGACAAGCTCATTTATGGCTATTTTTTACCTTTGAACTCAAAGTGTGACCTTGACCTTGGAGATATTGACGTAATTTTTTCGCGCGACAGACCGTCTAATGATGGTTAACAAATGTGCCAAATGATTTTAAAATCTCACATTTTATGAACGACAAAGTTATGGCCCGGACAAGCTTGTTCCGCCTGCCAGCCAGCCAGCCATCCAGCCCGCCCGCATTCGCCAATCTAATAACCAGTTTTTTCCTTCGGAAAACCTGGTTAACAAATAACAAATTAGACAGGCACACAATATCATTATAAACAAGATGTGTTTGTGAAACACAATGTCCCCCTATATGATGTTTGACATTGTAGGATGACCTTGACCTTGTGAAGGATGACCTTGACCTTGACCTTTCACCACTCAAAATGTGCAGCTCCATGAGATACACATGCATGCCAAATATCAAGTTGCTATCTTCAATATTGCAAAAGTATTCATAAAATAAGCGATTTGGGCCACATATATTTGACCTCTGACCTTGAAGGATGACCTTGACCTTTCACCACTCAAAATGAGCAGCTCCATGAGATGCACATGCATGCCAAATATCAAGTTGCTATCTTCAATATTGCAAAAGTATTCATAAAATGAGCGATTTTGGCCACATATAATTGACCTCTGACCTTGAAGGATGCCCTTGACCTTGACCTTTCACCACTCAAAATGTGCAGCTCCATGAGATACACATGCATGCCAAATATCAAGTTGCTATCTTCAATATTGCATAAGTATTCATAAAATGAGCGATTTTGGCCACATATATTTGACCTCTGACCTTGAAGGATGACCTTGACCTTGACCTTTCACCACTCAAAATGTGCAGCTTCATGAGATAGACATGCATGCCAAATATGAAGTTGCTATCTTCAATATAGCAAAAGTTCAACTTATTGCAAAATGTTAAAGTTGGCGCAAACAGACAGACCAACAGACAGACCAACAGACAGGGCAAAAACAATATGTCCCCCACTACTATAGTGGGGGACATAAAAAATATGATAATATAGTCATATGAAAAGGCCGTAAACAACTTTATATAAAAAATAATTACAAATTTCTTTAAACTGAAAACTTTTTTATAATAGACTGGGTTTTTTTCCTCAATGATTAATAGCAATGGCTGTTTTTGCACACATTATAGGAATTCGCGATGCAAATGGTCAATATTTTAAAAAGCGTGCAACTCATTTTTTCACATTTTTCAACAGTTACCGACTAATTTTTTTCCACAAATTTGAACAGTTCGAGACTTATATTTTCACAAATTTGAACAATGCTCAATCAATTATTTTCACAATTTTCAACAGTCACAACTCATTTGTTCACAATTTTGAACAGTGTGCAACTTATTTTTCCATAATTGTCAAGATTGAGAGACTCATTTTTAACAATCTTCAACATTTCGCGACTAATTTCACAATTTTCAATATTGCGAGACACTTTTTCACAATTTTCAAAAGTTTGGGACTTATATTTTAGGAATTTTAAACAATGCGCGACAAATTTTTTCACAATGTTGAATAGTCACCACCAATTTTTCTCACTTTGAACATTGCGCGACTCATTTTTCCACAATATGAACAATGTGCGTCTAATGTTTTCACAAAATGAGGCAGCCCAAAATGTTGCCGCACAAAGATAAAAAAGCGCATTGCCAGAAATTGTATAAAAAAAATAGCCACATGGCTTATCGGAGCTAAACAACCCTTTCTACATGTACTTTCAACAAGCACACAGACCAATGACAGTAGGACTACTGGCACTAACCGTTGGTTCATCAGCATGAAAAATGGGTGTCAAAAATAGCACAAATAATGTAAAATGTGTAATATGCATGTATAACGATGAAACTTACCAACCACTCGACCAGGAAACATCTGTTGCAGACTTTGTGGGAACTGGGATTCGGGATGCTCTCCCACTGGTATCATACCCGGGTGTACATTGTCCAGGGTAATCATGGAACTTAGGCTGGAAATCCATGGTATAACATGAAATTCCATGGTAATCCCTGGAATTTGAAACAGTTTCCAGGGTTTTCCAGGGTTTTGTTCTAGAAATGTCCATGAAACGTGGACTTTTTTTCCAAGCATTTTCCAGCCTTGGATGGAAAAGCATGGAAAAGGAATGGAAAACGCTGGATTTAGGCTGGATAACCCTGGAAAATATTTCCAGATGGCATGGAAAGTGGAACATAGAATTTTTTAAGCACGGAAAAGACTCTAACATTTTCAGCTAACCCTGGAAAAAACTTAGACTTTATAAGAGAAGAAAATAACTTATAAAAATGCAACACATTTTATTCAAAGTAAATCAGAGTTCAACAATTTACACAACATATCAATAAAACATAAAACAATGTGCATAGTTTGGGCAGAAATAGTAGTAGTTATAGTAGTAGTAGTAGTAGTAGTAGTAGAAGTAGTAATGCTGGTGCTGGCAGTAGAATATGTTGTAGGAGTAGAAGTAAAAGTGGTTGTTGTATAAGTTGTACAAGCAGTTAAACTACTGATAATTATACTATTGGTGCAAATTTAAGTGACAGTAGCAGTTACTATTGTGTTGTTGTTTTAGCATTTACAGGAATAGTAGCAGTAATGGTAGCAATAGTAGTATAAATAATAATAACAATACTAGTAGCAGCAGTAGTAGTAGTAGTTAAGGAAGTAGCATTAGCAGCAGCAGCAGTAGTAGTAGTAGAAGTAGCAGCAGCAGCAGTAGTAGCAGTAGCAGCATCAGCAGCATCAGTAGTAGTAGCCTTAGTAGTAGCAGTAGTAGTTGAAGTACTAGTAGTAGTAGTAGTAGTAGTAGTAGTAGTAGTAGTAGTAGTAGTAGTAGAGTAGTAGTAGTAGTAGTAGTAGTAGTAGTAGTAGTAGTAGTAGTAGTAGTAGTAGTAGTAGTAGTAGAAGTAGAAGTAGCAGCAGTAGTAGTGGTAGAAGTAGTAGTAGTAGTAACAGCAGCAGCAGCAGCAGCAGTAGTAGTAGTAGTCGCTGCAGCAGGACTTGTAATAGTAGCAGCAGCAGCAGTAGCAGTAGTAGTAGTAGCAGCAGCAGCAGGAGTAGTAGCAGCAGCAGCAGTAGCAGCAGCAGTAGCAGTAGTAGTAGTAGTTGAAGCAGTAGTAGTAGTTGAAGTAGTAGTAGTAGTAGTAGTAGTAGCAGTAGTAGCAGCAGTAGTAGTAGTAGTAGTAGTAGTAGTAGTAGTAGTAGTAGTAGTAGTATATGTAGTAGTAGTAGTAGTAGTAGAAGTAGAAGTAGAAGTAGCAGCAGTAGTAGTGGTAGAAGTAGTAGTAGTAGTAACAGCAGCAGCAGCAGCAGCAGTAGTAGTAGTAGTCGCTGCAGCAGGAGTTGTAATAGTAGCAGCAGCAGCAGTAGCAGTAGTAGTAGTAGCAGCAGCAGCAGGAGTAGCAGCAGCAGCAGCAGTAGCAGCAGCAGTAGCAGTAGTAGTAGTAGTTGAAGCAGTAGTAGTAGTTGAAGTAGTAGTAGTAGTAGTAGTAGTAGTAGTAGTAGTAGTAGTAGTAGTAGTAGTAGTAGTAGTAGTAGTAGAAGTAGAAGTAGAAGTAGCAGCAGTAGTAGTGGTAGAAGTAGTAGTAGTAGTAACAGCAGCAGCAGCAGCAGCAGTAGTAGTAGTAGTCGCTGCAGCAGGAGTTGTAATAGTAGCAGCAGCAGCAGTAGCAGTAGTAGTAGTAGCAGCAGCAGCAGGAGTAGTAGCAGCAGCAGCAGTAGCAGTAGTAGTAGTAGTTGAAGCAGTAGTAGTAGTTGAAGTAGTAGTAGTAGTAGTAGTAGTAGCAGTAGTAGCAGCAGTAGTAGTAGTAGTAGTAGTAGTAGTAGTAGTAGTAGTAGTAGATGTAGTAGTAGTAGTAGTAGTAGTAGTAGTAGTAGAAGTAGCAGTAGTAGTAGTAGTAGTAGTAGCAGTAGTAGTAGTAGTAGTAGTAGTAGTAGTAGTAGTAGTAGTAGTAGTAGTAGTAGGTAGTTGTTGTTGTTGTTGTGGCTGTTGTAATAGTAGTAGTAGTTTTGCAGAAGTAGTAGTAGTAGTACTAGTAGTAGAAGTAATAGTAGTAACTTTCAAAGCAATGTCTACAAGTTTAAATTCCTTAACCCTGTTCAAGGTGTATACACACTCAATATTTAACTACAGTCCAGGTTTGCAATTAACAAACTATCTGAAAAGCCTGTGTGTGAGTCAGATGTGTCTGCGGCTAATCTATTGGTTATAAAATATCACAGCCTTTTCTGATTGGCTGAGTTCAAACACAGAAAGTTTACCTGTTAGATTGAAATTCTGGAGAAGGCGTATTGAAGAAAAAATGCAGGTTAAACTTGTTGTTAAAATGAAGTTAATGTAATTTCACAAACAGTAGAGTTAATGAGTTTTTCCATTAACAAGAATTTCTTAAAATAATAATGTATGGATATCATTTGGAAAGTGACATGAAATGTTGTTAAAAAGTGATGCATACAAGTGTTTCAGAAGTCTGTCTAGGAATAGAACAACAACTGAAGGTTTGTGCTTTTCATTATTTTTAAATATTCCTTTAAATTTATTCTTCTTATGTCATCATTGTAGACCTTTTTTATGTGACATTTTAGGTAAAAGTATGGCAAATATAGAAGTTTAAAAGCAGCTGTCACACACATTTTCACTAAGTGCAGTTTGCAGCTTGATAAAGGAAGTCCTATGTGGAGATATTAATAAGCTTGAATGTAGTATCGGAAGTTTATAATGCATGGCTAGGGAACTGAGGCTAAGGGAGCTATGTGCTGTGCATGATGAGAACTCAATGCTCATTAATGCTGTTAATGTTTATAAATAAATTAATTAAACCAATAGCATTGTTTTTTAGGTTTCACTGTGCATTTTCATACCAATAGAATTACACATCTTTCTAATTATAGCAATAATAAATTTGTACTAATCATACCAACAAATTTTGTTATGCTTTGCTTTGTGATGTATTAACTTCATTGTAAGTTATTATTAAAAGACCATTTTACTAAATATTTAAAACAATACTTGAATTCTTTTCTATATACATTTTCATTATGTGCTTTAACTGTAGCTGACCAGTTGATGGAAGATACTGCAGAGTTTGGCAGGGAAATAACCCAAGACAGCAAAGCGGCTCTTTTGGCGCATTTACCAAGAGGACTAACATGGCCACAAATTCATGGTAAATATTGTTATGCCCCGGGCTCATATAAGTAATTTAGTGTTAACCACCTGAAAGTATTTTGTCTTTTTGGTATCCAATATTTTGGTCTAGTTTCAATTACAGGTTATTTTTATATGAATTAGCAAATTAGCATAACTTTCATATAGCAATATCTGAATATAAAATTCCTATATATGTTTGAGTTTCCAGAAACATGCTAGTGTACCCCGTTTCGGGGCATTTAAGAAAACAACAATATAAATTTCAAAATAAAAGAGAGTCATTATAAAAATATAAGTTAAATCACCAATTTATTCACTTTAAAGTCTCAGTTTTCCTGTTTGCAAGTAGATTAAAGCCCGCTTGCAAACTACTTAGGATCGTAAATGTTCGCTCGAATACAAAAAAGCCAGATGTACAGAATTGAGCAGTGATATGAAATATCTAAAATAGATAAAAATATGAATGAGCATTAAAGTATAGATATTCAATCATATGATTGCTGCACATTTACTTTTACAGATGAATGTAAAAAACTTATGACTTTCTTGTAATATTGTTTGCTTTGTTTTTCTTTCAGAGATCATGCAGGAGCCCTACAGTATAACAGCAGTACAAGTTCTATAAAAGATCCACGACCTACTGAAGCCCAGCTAATTAACAAAAAAGTTTTTAAAAACTGTAATTTTATCCCACCTGGGTACTTATAATTTACTAAGCTGCCTACACAAGTTTTAGATTTGCAATTATATTTTAAATTGTCACTTGGAAAGTAATACATGTACATCTATTATGTTCTGAATTTCTTTGAACAATAAAATTATATAAAAGTATTTTAATGAAATTAAGCACCTAAATTGCATTAAAGTGAAAGTAGCTGAGAACAAGATGTGTTTGTGAAACACAATGTCCCCCTATATGACGTTTGACCTTGAAGGATGACCTTGACCTTGACCCTTCACCACTCAAAATGTGCAGCTCCATGAGATACACATGCATGTCAAATATAAAATTGCTAGCTTCAATATTGCAGAAGTTGCATTACATGAGCAATTTTGACCCATATATTTGACTTGGAAGGATGACCTTGACCTTGACCTTTCACCACTCAAAATGTGCAGCTCCATAAGTTACACATGCATGCCAAATATCAAGTTGCTATCTTCAATATTGCAAAAGTTTTCATAAAATAAGCGATTTGGGCCACATATATTTGACCTCTGACCTTGAAGGATGACCTTGACCTTTCACCACTCAAAATGTGCAGCTCTATAAATTACACATGCATGCCAAATATCAAGTTGCTATCTTTAATTTTGCAAAAGTATTCATAAAATAAGCGATTTGGGCCACATATATTTGACCTCTGACCTTGAAGTATGACCTTGACCTTTCACCTCTCAAAATGTGCAGCTCCATGAGATACACATGCATGCCAAATATCAAGTTGCTATCTTCAATATTGCAAAAGTATTCATAAAATGAGCGATTTTGGCCACATATATTTGACCTCTGACCTTGAAGGATGACCTTGACCTTTCACCACTCAAAATGTGCAGCTCCATGAGATACACATGCATGCCAAATATCAAGTTGCTATCTTCAATATAGCAAAAGTTATTGCAAAATGTTAAAGTTGGTGCAAACCAACCAACCAACCAACAGACCAACCAACCAACAGACTAACCAACAGACAGGGCAAAAACAATATGTCCCCCACTACTATAGTGGGGGACATAAAAATATTATCCTTGTGCTCATGTTCAGCTACATATATTGTGACATACATGAAGCAGCTAAAAATAACTTAAATTTTTCATTTTGTTTCTTGTATATCGTTTGTACAGGGTTCGTGAATTGTTACTGTATATTACTTGACTTGCTTGTATTTTGTTACTTTGAATACATGTTGTGAAGGTTGCATTATACTTTTTAACTTTTAAAGGAGCGCTTGTTCTGTTATGTAAGGGCCTGATTTATGATTATGGACCTAGAGGCTTTGTAAGCATGTATTAAACAACACTTGTTTGATCTGAATAATTTGTTAAATAAATGTAACACAATTTGTAATCTGATGTTATATTTTGATGAATTGTGAACAAAATAATACATCGAAGAAACTAAGGCATTATGTTGATTTTTTGTTTTGTTTTAATCTAACCTTAAATTATGATTTACTTAAGCTGTGAGTATTGTATTCATTTAATACATGAATATTGTTTTTAGACCAGAAATTTCTTTTTCTATTCAGTGACCATGGTAAACGCTGGACAATTTTCCATGTTATACCAGGCATCCATGGAATATTGAACATGGAAAAACCCTGGAACATTTTCCAGGGTTTTCCAGCCAGCATGGAAAAAATACCGTCCGAATACTCCATGTAATCTGGAAAACCCTGGAAATAAATCCATGGTTTTCCATGGTTTTCCAGATTACATGGAGTATTCGGACGGTATTTATTCCATGCTGGCTGGAAAACCCTGGAAATTGTTCCATGGTAATTATTCCAGGGAGCCTGGAAAACCATGGAAACTATTCCAGGCTATTTCCACATGCCATGGACAATTTTCCACCCTTTTTTTAAATATTGACGCTGGAAAAGGCTGGAAACTTAGTCCGAATACTCCAGCCTCATATTTTCAATGGATTTCCATGGAAAACCCTGGACAAAGTACACCCGGGTATGCAAATCAGTGGTCACAAGAACATACACAACATCATTAATGTCAGCAATATTTATCTCCGACTTCAAACACACAGCTTGCAAAATCGCTTAATATTGCACAAAAGCAGCTTCGTTACAAACTTCCAGCAACTCGAAATCCACAAGCAGTCTCGTTCCCCACCCACTTTGACTTCGCAGCGAAGGCATGTTTTTTGGGGGAAACTGTTAACACCTCACAACTAAACGTATACTACGGACATTGACAAGTTGAAAAATAAATTACTCTAATCACTTCCAATTTGCGCACTACATTAAACTCCAGTTCCATTTTGTCTTTATTGTTTGAAATGTTACTCTACACATTCGCTTTGAAAATAGCGGTTGGCGTGTTGTTGGAAGTACATGTACACGTCGAATGTGTTATTGTAAAAACTATTGGTATTGTGTTTTTAGTGCAGAAATTGTATTTAAGTTTCGATATCTAGCTTAAATTTATATATTTTGTTAAATAATTTGCGTTTAAATTTGATTGTTTGTTGCTTACTTGCGAACTATTTTTTATGTGTAAATATGCATAGACGCTAGTGGATATGTAATCAGGTTACCGTATTTACAACAATAAAATTTAATGGTTGTTTGTTTTTGTTTGTTTTGTTAATATTTTCTAAAACATATGTTAAACGCAAGATGAAATTATTAATTAATTTGGGAATCAAATCGCAATATGTATTATTTAAAATCAAATTTGAATTGCCTAGCGCGTGAATTGTCCCCTGGGATGAATCGGCTTCCGGCGAGAACTCATTTTATAGCGATTGCGCAATAAAAACACACCACTTTTTCGTGATTTTATCAAAAACTAGATTTTTCCCAGGTATAACGCCTACGACAACAGGTAGATGGCATTCTTCTCCATATACATGTCAAATTTCAGCAAAAGTTACCGACCAGTTTTCAAGGCGCTCAAATCGCGACTATATGCACCAGCTTAACGAAACTTAGCCCCCTTTATC
Organism: Dreissena polymorpha; assembly: GCF_020536995.1. Taxonomy (NCBI): domain Eukaryota; kingdom Metazoa; phylum Mollusca; class Bivalvia; order Myida; family Dreissenidae; genus Dreissena; species Dreissena polymorpha. The sequence continues at coordinate 58,681,649 of NC_068362.1, forward strand.
ATTCATTTGATTGAACGTCATCAATGATGACGTCCAATACATCACTCATTCCATACTAGAGTTGCGACACCTTAAGGGTTTCGCGGGATGGAATGAGTGGGAACTAAAAAAATGTGGGTTCGAAAATTGTGGGTAAGAAAATGTGGGAATACAAATTTTGGGTACTAAACAAATGTGGGTACGAAAATTTTGGTTACGAAAAAAAATGTGGTTACAAAAATTGTGGGTACAATGGGTCAATGTTAAGGTTTTAGCATGGCGGACGCCAAACGGCGAAAAGACACGACACGACACGATGAGCTGGCTATGACAATACCTCAGGTATTCTCCGAAAACAGCCGAGCGCATATGCATAAGTCAGTGAGTAATACTCAACAAGACTATTGTCAAGCAAATTTTTCACCTACCGGCCCCACCATTGTCAGAATTCATTTCATGTTTTTATTTATTACCATAGAAACCAGAATTTTTGACGTAGGAACAAAATGAAATCACGTGCATAATGTCCTTATTGCCATCTATCCATGTTTCAAGTTTCATGAAAAAATATTAAGAACTTTTAAAGTTATCGCAGGATTCAGAAAAGTGTGACAGACTGACTGACTGACGGACACACAGAGCGAAAACCATAAGTCCCCTCCGGTGAAACCGGTAGTGGACTAATAAAAGCTAGGCACGGCGTATAAAATCAGAACCACTGGGCCGAATCTGCTGAAACTTGGCCACATTATAGATTATAGTCCAAACAAGCTACAGAATGAGCGTTTTTGGACCTGACAGCGTAAAACATTAACCAATAATGGACAGCACAAAATGGGTCATTTTGTACAAAAAATGTAAACTTTAAGTGGCATTTAATGACCTTTAGACATCAGAAAGTTGCACATTTTTAATATTCTGCACACTTTGACTTGTTTTTTTTTTACAAATTTAGAAGCATTTATGCTTGGGATGTATATAAACCCTGTTGTTCAGTGTCAAATTTGGCCAAAAATCACAATACAATCCCAAAAATGGCTAAGCAGCAATGCCCCTTTAACATTATTCCTTATATTTAATTGTATTGTTTAAAAAGATAACTGTGTATATTTAATCATAATGGCTCTGTATATTATCACACATGATAGGCCACTGCTGGGGCTTGAACCCAGAACTCATCTCACATTGTAAGATGCGTTTTTCAATTAAACTACAATGACTGTATCTTGTGAAGTGGAGCCAACATACACCCACATACCGGTAAGTGAAAAAATCATTCTGTCCATATATTTGTACTGGGCGTTTCTGACACATGTCGCATAACTGTTTACAACAAAAGATGTATACATAGATATATATACAAAAATGGGGAAAAAATAAACCGTCTATTTTTTAATTTTTGTTTCATATATACACATTTGCTAGCATACATGCCATAAATTTTAAGGTCCAAAGCGGGACATTCCATTTAAAATTGTCGGGACATTTGACCAAAAAACAGGACACCTAAAACGATTTATCATTCCACCTTTACTGTAGTCAGTATAGTACTAACAAAAACTCTTGATACTTTTATTCAAGACATAAAACATCTGATATGAAGCATGAAATCTTAAACATAACAGTTTTATTAAATAAGACAATAGCAAACAACGAAGATAATATTCATCTTTTTAGAGTACAAAATCTGGAACATTACGACAGCAATACTCATTATATTACTTTCAATGGCAAATATTAACGCAGGGGAGGTTATCCAGTACACTGAAAGTACGGGTTACAGTAAACTAGCTACCGAACAGTTACATCAGCTTAATGCGCGGCCGTACACATTTCCGAGGTAGGTTTTTGGTGGAAGCAAACCGTTTTTTGTGTTCATTTTAACTGCCAACAACTTAATTGGAGTAGGGTCAAACTGTCATGCATAGCACCTCGTTGTTTTTATTACAATAACACCCAATTACACTAGACAGGATGGGTATCACATATTGGACTGTTTGTTGCAATTTTGGTATATTTCACATTCGGTTTATCCCGCTATTTTGGAACTAAACATTGAATGTAAAAGACTCATTAATGACGTAGAGTTAATTTTACAAAACAATTGTTTTGTAAACCGTTTCAAACAAAGACAAAAACAAACACATTTTCAACATTTATTTCATTATAATACAACTATCGATAGCAATAAGCGACCACTATCTGAAGACCACCATGGTGTGAATGCCTGATAAAATCAATAATTAGCCGATAAATCGCTGATAAGGTGTCATAAACAACACTGGTACACACGAGAAGTTGAATCCGATTGTTAATTGGGGGCAATAAAGGGATTAGCGGTGGTAAGTGTAAGCGAAACGGAGCTTGAAGCGCGAATTTTATTGGGAACCTATAGACCTAACATCGTTTTTTAACGAATGTCGGGACAAATCTTCTCATATCGGGACACCGGGACAAAGGGCCAAAAAGCTGGACTGTCCCGCCGAGATCGGGACGTCTGGCATGTATGTTTGCTAGCAATGATTTATAATTATATCATGTTGAAATCATTTATAGACAGAATATTACTGAAACTGCAATCAACTATAAGATGGATAGATATAATGTTTCATTCCATCTAGTACAATGAACAAATGTTCTTCCGATGCCATTTTCACTAAGGTATAGGTATTGAATCCTGATATACGACTAAAAATGTATGTTGGTTAGCATGAAATATCCAACAAATCCTCATATTCAAGCTGGGTCATCACTTAGTGAAATAATGTGTGGACATATCATAATAGAAAAATGCATTTCATGCCTCTAGATTGCTTTATTACAGGGTTCCCAGCTTTTTGTATGAACAAAATTCCCTGATTTTTCCCTGATGGAAAATAAAACGTCCAGGATCATAATTTCGACCTATTTCTTGTTTTAGACACCCTGAATAAATAGCAGTTGCAGACATAACTTATTTTTAAAGCTACATGTATACTACAAAGTCACCATAGCCATGCAGAGGAAATAATTTGCTGTTTTAATTGTATGGACTTCTCGAGACAAGTTGGGAAAGTCTTCCCAAACAAAATTCCCTGATTTTTCCCTGATTTCAGGAACTTTTCCCAAATTCCCTGACTTTTCCCTGACTGGAAAAAGTGAGTCTTTTTCCAGGTTTTCCCTGATTTCCAGGTTGGCTGGGAACCATGTTTAACTATGATAAAATGTTCTTTAGATGCCATGTGTATTAATATATAAGTCTATTTTTCTGAGATATTAATGAAAATGCCTGTGGGTATGTGGCGAATATTTAAAAAATCTGCAACTTGATATATGGTGCTAACACGGTAAAATTGTATGAGCCCAAATTATAATAGATGAATGCGTATTATGCTTCTCTGCTTATACTATGACGACATGTTCATACAATGTCATTTTTATTAATATACATGTATATGCCAAATTTAATGAAAAAGACTTGAAAATGTGTGTCGCAAGATACCAAGTTAGAAAAAAATCAACATTTTTATGTAGGGTCTAATCACACGGTAAAATTATTTGTGCCCAAAATAATAATAGATGAATGCATATTAGGCTTCAATGTTGCTTATACTATGACTACTGGTTCATACGATGCCATTTTTATAAATATCTATGCCAAATTTAATGAAATAGACTTGAAAATGTGTGTCGCCAGGTACCAAGTAAGAAAAAAATCAGCATTTTTATCTAAGGTCTTCACACGGTTAAATTATTTGTGCACAAATAATAATAGATGAATGCATATTAGGCTTCAATGTTGCTTATACTATGACTACTGGTTCATACGATGCCATTTTTATAAATATCTATGCCAAATTTAATGAAATAGACTTGAAAATGTGTGTCGCCAGGTACCAAGTAAGAAAAAAATCAGCATTTTTATGTAGAGTCTTCACACAGTAAAATTATTTGTGCCCAAATAATAATAGATGAATGCATATTAGGCTCCAATGTTGCTTATACTATGACAACTGGTTCATACGATGCCAATTTTATAAATATCTATGCCAAATTTAATGAAATAGACTTGAAAATGTGTGTCGCCAGGTACCAAGTAAGAAAAAAATCAGCATTTTTATGTAGGGTCTTCACACAGTAAAATTATTTGTGCCCAAATAATAATAGATGAATACATATTAGGCTTCAATGTTGCTTATACTATGACTAATGGTTCATACGATACAATTTTTATAAATATCTATGCCAAATTTAATGAAATAGACTTGAAAATGTGTGTCGCCAGGTACCAAGTAAGAAAAAAATCAGCATTTTTATGTAGGGTCTTCACACGGTAAAATTATTTGTTCCCAAATAATAATAGATGAATGCATATTAGGCTTCAATGTTGCTTATACTATGACGACATGTTCATACAATGCCATTTTTATTAATATATATGCCAAATTTAATGAAATAGAATTGAAAATGTGTGTCGCCAGGTACCAAGTAAGAAAAAAATCAGCATTTTTATGTAGGGTCTTCACATGGTAAAATTATTTGTGCCCAAACTAATAATAGATGAATGCATATTAGGCTTCAATGTTGCTTATACTATGACTACTGGTTCATACGATGCCATTTTTAAAAATATCTATGCCAAATTTAATGAAATAGACTTGAAAATGTGTGTCGCCAGGTACCAAGTAAGAAAAAAATCAGCATTTTTATGTAGGGTCTTCACACGGTAAAATTATTTGTGCCCAAATAAAAATAGATGAATGCATATTAGGCTTCAATGTTGCTTATACTATGACTACTGGTTTATGCGATGCCATTTTTATATAATAATAAAATGTAACAAATAATCCAACATGAGACAAAATGTCAAATAAAGATTATTAAAATAACATCTTTATGCACAACTTGAACAAATAACAAATTAGACAGGCACACAATATTATTATAAAAAAATATGATAGTCATATGAAATGGCCGTAAACAACTTTAAATAAAAAATAATTACAAATTTCTTTACACTGAAAACCTTTTTTATAATAGACTTGTTTTTTTTTCCTAAATTATTAATAGTGATAGCTGTTTTTGTACAAATTATAGGAATTCGCGATGCAAATGGTCAATGTTTTAAAAAGCGTGCAACTTATTTTTTCACATTTCTCAACAGTATAAGCGACTAATGCTGATGCACCCTTCTCAAAATAAAATACACTTTTTAACAAAATACGCTTTAAAAAGTGTATTTTTTCTGCATTTTTACCGAAAAGTGTATTTTTTCTGCATTTTTTTCACAATTAAGTGCACTAAAGTGCATTTTTTCTGTATTTTCATTATCTTTAAGTGTATTTTACTGTACTATAAGTGTATCTTCTGTAGACAAAGTGCATCTTTTTATGCAATAAGTGCATTTTTTCAATGAAGTGCATTTTTTGTGCATATTAGTGTATCTTCTGATTTGCAAAAAAAAAATTCTTTCTGTACAAGTGTAGTTTTAGTGCATCTTCATAAAAAAGAGCAACACTATAGCAAATAACTGAAGTTAAAGGACAGAGATATAGTGTTTAATAGGAGAATTGTACTGTACTGTTCTTTTTTATCTTCACATAATGTTTATGGTCTTATTATTACAATTTGTCTGCTCATAAAATATGTGAATCAGTAGAGCAGCTTTTAAAGGGAAAAGTACAACTAAATCAGGCTGTGGGTAAATAATTAAAAATATTGAAAGTGTCAAAAAAATTATGTGGTCTTGCCAGTATCAATTATATCTTCACAACATAAAAAACAAGTATTTGAACTTTCTTACACTGATATTTAACCCCAATTCAATTAATGTCTACCACATTGACTATTAACATACATTTTAAAAGACAATTTAAATAATATTTATAATATTATATTTATTTCCTAACACCATTCAGTATGTTATATTGAAATATTCACAATTAAATATAATATGCTAAGTGTGCTGTGTATTATTCAATAAATATCAGATAAGATCAGGATCAGATAAGAGATCAATTAGCATCATAAACACTAATCCCTATCAGTGCTCCATCTAGCCAAAACAAAGGGGTGTTTATAGAATTTTGATTGGTTCTGGGACCATCTATTTGAAAACAAACCACTTTTAATTGGTTGGAGCACAGCAAGTTATTTGGAGCACAGGCAGTTATTTTTGTAAACAATTTGGTTTCAGCAACTTAAATTGAGCTAAATTTTTAGGTATAATTCAGCAACATTAATTCTAGTGTCAAATGTCTTGAAATTCTTTCAGCACATGAACTATTGTGTGATGAAAACAATGTGTATTTACTACAATGTGTTAATCAACAATAAGTTTGTTGAAAAGAAGATTCAAAGTGGGTGGTTAAAGTGATCAACAACTGCCGTTTTTGTTTTTTTGGAATGCTGAAGAACAGCTGTAACAGGTTTGTATTTTCATTTCTGCATCTCTTTTTAATTAAATTAATTATGATCATTATCATATTTATGTATTGTCACTGGGAAATGTAACTGGATGAGTAAATGTAATGCAATTTTAAGGAAAAAAACACCATTTGAATTATTATGGCTGTATTTTATGGTTATTGTCATCTTAAAATTTATTTATACCTATTTCTTGTCATTAATGAACAGATTTCTTTCCCCCATATTTAATCAGAACTTTAATATTTTATATTTGAAGGTTAAACCCCAAGGTGAAATTTACATTGATCGGAAGATCAATTGGACAGAATGTGCATCATCGCCTGCCAAAAAAGGGAGCAAAAAGGGGACTACCTGATGTATGGACATGTATACCAGGCCAACTTGAGGGGAACAGGAGTGGGAAACCGTGCCCTGTAGCTTGTCCTTGACCAAGAAAAGATGGATTTGTTGAGAGGTAAAACTATATAATAAAGGTTATTGCAATTCAAAGAAGTCACACTTCCGACCAGTCCACACAGCCAAAGGAGACCACATATATTAGTACATTTATTAACAGTATTTTCTATCAAACGTAATTTCTTTAAATTATTTATGAAAAGCGTTAAGTCACATGTGATCACGAGATTAAAATTGCAAAAATAAACAAACAAAAACAACAAGCCAACAAACTTGTTTTGATTTAAATTTATGATATTTATAGCAACTGTTGAACAAGATTACCATAACAGCAATATTTAACACTTACATTATAAAATATCTTTCAGGACCTGATCTCATATGAGATCATGCACGAGAAGCGCCTCGCAGACCATGACAGTAGTATTCAGACCTGATCAGCTGGTGAAGTGCTCTATAAAGGGTTGTTTATGAATGCATTCTTTGTAAGGAACAGTGTATAACAACAAATATAGTGACAGGGGCTAAGCTGCTAAATATTGTCAGCATGTATGCAGTGATTTTCTTTGGAAATTCAAAACAACCTGTACGTACTGGCTCTCAGAAGGGCATGTTTTAGCGCAATAATGAACAAAAAAAGGAAGATCTTAAAAATAAGGTATAGATTTATATAAATTTCATGAATACTGTTCATTTATCATTATATTAGGATCCAGAATATGATTGAATTAAATGTACTGCTTTTGTCCATATTAAAAAGGAATTAATGTAATATATAAAAATCTAGTAAATGATAGGGAAAACATTTCAGCTTAAGGAGGGGAAATCTTTAATATTTTTGAAGTGGAAACCACCTGTATTTGGCTGTTAATCAGTTACCAATAATCAGGGGGGAGAAAAATCACTGGTATGAGCTTGATATTTTCAATTGTTAATTCCAGATAGGCAATAGCCCGTTTGAATCCTCTCTTTTATGTAACATTTGTTTTTGTTTTTTAAGGTTTAACATTCTAATAAAAGTGTGTATTTATCTATTGAATTGTACTTTTTGTTTTTTATGTATGTGTTTACACTAACCTTTCATTTAAAGAATGAATGCTGACTTCAAAATGCTGGGAATTTTTTTTAAATTTGGTTAATTTTTAAGCATATTAATTTGAAGTGATGAAAAGTACACTTGAGCGTATAATGCGCTTAAAAAATTCACTTCCAACACTTCAAAAAGTGTATCATTTGTATGACTGAAAATGCACTCCAGTGTATTAATGCGCTTAAAAATTCACTTTTAATATTGTAAGGTGTATTATTTGTATGACCGGGAATGCACTCAAGTGTATTAATGCGCTTAAAAAAATTCACTTTCAATTTTGTAAGGTGTATTATTTGTATCAGTGGAAATGCACTCAAGTGTATTAATGCGCTTACAAAAATTCACTTTGAATACTCAATGAAGTGTATTATTTGTATGACTGGAAATGCACTCAAGTGTATTAATGCGCTTAAATAATTTGCTTTTAATTCTGTAATGTGTATTATTTGAATGACTGGAAATGCACTCAAGTGTATTAATGCGCTTTAAAAAATTTACTTTGACCATGAAGTGTATTATTTGTATGTCTTAAAATACACTCAAGTGTATAAATGCACTTAAAAATAAACTTAAGCGCACTTATTATCATAATAAACGCACTTAAGTGTATTATTTCGTGGAAAAAAAATACACTTAAATGTATAAACACACTAGTAAAAAGTGTTTTTTTTTAACAGATTAAAATGCACTTGTTAAGCAAAAAATACGGTGCCAATAACATGCGCATTAAATGCGCATTTAATGTGCATTTAATGCGCATTAAATGCGCATTTAGTGCACTTTTTCGAGAAGGGATGTTGTTACGCTGAGTGGCATATGGTTGCTGATGTCGTTACTGAGACTCATATTTTCACAAATTTGAACAATGCTCAATTAATTATTTTCACAACTCATTTGTTCACAATTTTGAAAAGTGTGCAACTTATTTTCCATAATTGTCAAGATTGCGAGGCTCATTTTTTTAAATCTTCAACATTGCACGACTCATATTTCACAATTTTCAACATTGCGAGACACTTTTCACAATTTTTTAAAGTTTGCTACTAATATTTTAGGAATTTTAAACAATGCGCGACAAATTTTTCACAAAGTTGAATAGTCGCCACCAATTTTTCTCACTTTGAACATTGCGCGACTCCTTTTACCACAATATGAACAGTGTGCGCCTTATGTTTTCACAAAATGAGGCGGCAGAGGTTGCTGCACAAAGATAAAAAAGCCCACTGCCATAAATTTTATCCAAAAAATAGCAACATGGCTTATTGGAGCTAAACAACCCTTTCTACATGTACTTTCAAGAAGCACACAGACCAATGACAGTAGGACTATTGGCACTGACCGTTGGTTCATCAGCATGAAAAATGGGTGTCAAAAATAGCACAAATAATGTAAAATGTGTAATATGCATGTATAACGATGAAACTTACCAACCACTCGACCAGGAAACATCTGTTGCAGACTATGTCACATAGTATGTGGGATTCGGGATGCTGTCCCACTGGTATCATATGCAGATCAGTGGTCACAAGAACGTACACAACATCATTAATGTCAGCAATATATATCTCCGACTTCAAACACACAGCTTGCAAAATCGCTGAATATTGCACAAAAGCAGCTTCGTTACAAACTTCCAGCAGAGACGTAGATATCTTCGTCTCTGCTTCCAGCAACTCGAAATCCACAAGCAGTCTCGTTCCCCACCCACTTTGACTTCGCAGCGAAGGCATGTTTTTTGGGGGGAAACCGTTAACATCTCACAACTAAACGTATACTACGGAGATTGACAAGTTGACAAATAAATTACTCTAATCACTTCCAATTTGCGCACTACGTTAAACTCCAGTTCCATTTTGTCTTTATTGTTTGAAATGTTACTCTACACATTCGCTTTGAAAATAGCGGTTGGCGTGTTGTTGGAAGTATATGTACATTTCGAATGTGTTATTGTAAAAACTATTGGTATTGTGTTTTTATTGCAGAAATTGTATTTTAGTTTCGATTTCTAGCTTAAATTTATATATTTTGTTAAATAATTTGCGCTTAAATTTGATTGTTTGTTGCTTACTTGCAAACTATTTTTTATGTGTAAATATGCATAGACGCTAGTGCAGTGCCTTCCCCAGGAATTTGTTCAGGCGCCCCGGGGCCGATCGGGGGTGGGTTGGGGAGGGGTGTCCCCTCCCGACGTTGATTTTTTTAAATTAAACGTGTCAATTCACGTTCTGTGGTGCGTTATAACTCGAAGAAAAATAGCGTAAAAAGACGTCATTTGGTGCGCTATGACTCTTCAAAAAAAATCCCCCAGTCATTTAGAAATATATATATTTTTATATTGTTTAATTGTTTTAAAACTTTTCCGCACAGATAGTAAAATCCCGACTCGAACGATTCCCCAATACATCCGTTTCAACCCGACTCTATTACTGTATACTTACTATTTTTCAAGTTTCTATTTATTACCCGATAATCCCGTTTATTCCGTTTTTATCAATCTCTTTCTGGTAAATATTTAAGATGAAAGCTTTCAGTTATTTATTTAACACAAACCTTGCCATTTTTTAAGTGACTATTTATAGATTTGATGAAATATTGCCTCTGAATATGCGTCAATTCCCTGACCTGTTGTGTGCTTGTTAAAACGCTCAATACACGCCATTTGTATGCAATAGACGCGACGTTGTACATGCTGCATAATTTTCACGCTCTTTTTAATTGAGAAAAAGATTCGACACAAAATAAATTTGCACTGCTAATTTGAAGCAAAAATATTTAACGTTGCGGTAATATTTACATTCGGAAGTGTGTTTCGGATTAAAAACATGAACATCGACTTACGGGAATGGGTTTCGGATTACAAATTTAATTATTCCCATTTGAGATTTCAACAAATATTAACCGTTGCGTTATAAATTCAACGATAATTTGTTTAAACACTTTACGAGTCGAATAAATGTTTTGACGGAATTATGCATGAAATTCACGTTGTCCACGAGGGTCACGGCCGGTTGCCATCATCAGTCTTCTAACTATCGATTATCGCACGAAACATTTACAAGTGTGCGTAATTAATTCAACGAAAATTTGTTAAAGCGCATAACGTGTCCAATAAATGTCAGAAAAACGAGGTGAATCAGTTCTATAAATGGACATGTTGAAATATACATGTACTGGAATTAAATAAATTGTTATCACATAATTGTAACCGGGAGTGATTTGCACAACTTACTCGCTATAATAATTAATTGTTTACCACTTGCAATTAATTTCTCGTATTAATTATGAGTCATAGGTAACACTTGTTTACAGTAAAAAGGTGTGATGATGATGCCCGAAACCGTCTTTAATGTTCTGTACTGTACTTATTACCAATTTTATATTACTCAAATGGTACAACTTCTTGCTAATCAAGCTGCGATAAACTCTTACTTCATGCCCGACGTCAATCAAAAATAATGGTCGATAGTTAACCCGGCCCTCATAAGCATTCGCGTAACCGATTGGACGATGAACTTCACAGTTTGACGACTGGAAAGTTACCAGATACATCCTTGTCAGCATTTAAATGACCATGTCATATGGCTAGAATAATCAATCCGCGCGTCATGCTATTCTCTTATCAGTGGATTATCCATTACCCCATGTGGTGTTTATGGCGATTACATGTGAAAGTAGGTACCGAGTGCTCTTTTAAAACAGGGAATATTGATACAACTGATAGGGAAACCTTGAATTTTTTGGACAATCTCCACTTTCTTTTACTGAAGAATACATTGATCGGAAAATTTCAAGCGCCCCGGGGACTCTGATTTCGAAATTCAAGCGCCCCCGCAAGGGGCGCTTAAATGGCCTGGGGAAGACCCTGTAGTGGATATGTAATCAGGTTACCATATTTACAACAATAAAATTTAACGGTTGTTTGTTTTTCTTTGTTTTGTTAATATTTTCTAAATCGTATGTTAAACGCAAGATGACATTATTAATTAATTTGGGAATAAAATCGCAATATGTATTATTTAAAATCAAATTTGAATTGCCTAGCGCGTGAATTGTCTCCTGGGGTGAATCGGCTTCCGGCGAGAACTCATTTTATAGCGATTGCGCAATAAAAACACACCACTTTCTCATGATTTAATCAAAAACTAGATTTTTCCCAGGTATAACGCCTACGCCAACAGGTAGATCGCATTCTTCTCCATATACATGTCAAATTTCAGCAAAAGTAACCGACCAGTTTTCAAGGCGCTCAAATCGCGACTATATGCCTCAGCTTAACGAAACTTAGCCCCCTTTATCATTCGTTCGATTGAACGTCATCAATGATGACGTCCAATACATCACTCATTCCATACTAGAGTTGCGACACCTTAAGGGTTTCGCGGGATGGAATGAGTGGAGAGTTCATTTCAAATTTAAAATCGATTATTTCAAAATAAAAAATTGGTACGAAAAAATATGTGGGCAGTGGGTACGAAAAAAAAAAAAATTTGGGTACGAAAACAAATTTGAGTACGAAAAAAAAAGGGTACAAACAAAATAGAGGTACGAAAAACTATTAGGGTACGAAAAAAATGGGTACGAATAAAAAATTAGGTATGAACAAATTTGTGTACGAAAAAAATTTGAGTACGAACAAATGGGTACTAAAAAATTTGGGTACGAACAAATTTGTGTACGAAGAAATAATGGGTACGAACATAATATGGGCAGGAAAAAAAACTAATTTGGTTACGAAAACAAATTAGAGTACGAAAAAATAAAGGAAACGAAAAAAATTAGGGTACGAAAACTATTTGGGTACGAAAAAAATGGGTACAAATAAAAATTTGGGTACGAAAAAATCTGGGTACGAAACAAATTTGGGATTAAAAAAATGGGTACGAATTTTTTTATTTTGGTACTAAAAAAATGGGTATGAAAAAAAAATTGGGTACGAACAAAAATTTGGGTACGAAAAAGATTGGTACGAAAAAAAAAATGGGTAAGAACAAATTTGGGTACGAAAAAAAAGGGTACGAAAAAAAAATTTGGTACGAAAACAATTGGGAACAAAAAACATTTGGGTACGAAAAAAATGGGTACGAAAAAAAAAATTGTTACGAAAAAAATTTGGTACGAACAAAAATTTAGGTACGAAAAAAATCGGTATGAAAAAAATTGGGCACGAAAAGAAAGGGGTACGAAAAAAATTGGGTACCAAAAAAATTGGGTACGAAAAATTTGGGTACGAAAAACATTTGGGTACGAAAATAATGGGTACAAATTTTTTTTTAGGTACGAACAAATTTGGGTACGAAAAACATTTGGATACGACAAAAATGATTACGAAAATGGAAAAATTGGGGTATGAAAAATCTAATTTGAATTGTCTAGCCCGTGAATTGTCTCCTGGGGGTGAATTGTCTTGGGGTTGCTATTAAAGCTACATGTACTTCCGGCCAAGTCACGTGTTTATAGCGATTGCGCAATAAAAAACACCACTTTTTCGTGATTTAATCAAAAACTAGATTTTTCCCAGTTATAACGAATACGCCAACAGGTAGATCGCGTTATATGTACAGTTAATGGAAAATTTCATAGGGCCATACATTGTAACTCTGTGAAAAATCATCTGACCAGAACCGGCTGATAATATGCATGTCTCCTCTTGGTAGTGAAGCTTCCCATTAAGTTTAATTGAATTCCAGTCATTAGTTGCTGAGAAATAGCCCGGACAAAAATTGTGCACGGACGGACAGACGAAGCGGCGACTATATGCTCCCCCTTAAAAAATTTGGGGAGAGCATAATAAAGAAGTTGTGGCAATTTAAAGGTGGTACGCAAACTTTAAAATAGATTCATCAATTATATGCTTATTCTTAGTGAAAAAAAGGCCATAATTGTTACAAAATGCTTGATACAGTTATCTGCTTTTGTTTATACATTGGGGTAATGTTGGTTAAGAAGCAAAATACATGTATGAAAGCAATATGTCAATGGACATAGGAAATATATTCAAGGTGGTACGCAAACATTCCAATGCGCGCACCTACGCTGGGGTGAGTAGGATAGGTCCACTATATATATTTCATATATAATAGTCGAGCTAAAAAGTAAATATACTATAAACAACAAGCTTACCTCAATCACAATTTTAATGCAATGCAGTTAAACAATAAAGTTACAATGATATGCCAGGGATTGAAACTAACTTTTTACTATTGTGGGCAACCATCTTTAGTATTTTGGTTGCCCAGATAAAGAATAACGAGCCCAGAAATATGAATATTATTATACATTTTTTTAATAAAATAATAAATAATTATATACATTTGCTGACAATACACATGTTCAATGCATGATGTATTATTATGAGCCTGAATTGAATCATGTCCTATTCCTAAATAATGAATGTTATTTAACTAGTATTGATCCATGGTGATCAATTGTTTTTCAATTTTTATTGCACTGAATTGTTTCAAGATTTAAAAAAAACAAGTTTACCAACTTTTAAAATTGAGTTGCCCAGGCCAAAATCTTCTTGTCCCGGGCTCATGGGAAACCACTTATTTCCATCCCTGTATGCTTTTCATTTTCTGTTCTTCCATCCCATTCTCAAAATTAATTTTAAAGCACAATATTTTTTAATAACATTTGTATGAATTACTAACCATTATCACCCAAAACACAATTTTACAACGCTGTAATCGTGTCGTAGAGATTTAGTTTACTATTATCAGTGTTCTCTTTAAATACCGGCAGCCAGCGATTCTGCCGGTTACATTTACTCTTACATTTACATGACGGCTACTTTTCCCAAATATATCAAGTAAATGTCATAAATGCTTTTGTTTTACTGCATAGTTGCCGGCCATATAACTGGCTACTCAATTTTTTCTGGAAAACACTGAATTATGCATGACAAACACACAATACTTAAAATCTTAGATTCGTTTTTAAAATAAATTGACACTTCCAGCTTGTCGCCATTAATATCCAAAGATTCAAATAATTTTCCAAGAGTCAACAATTGCGTAATCAAATGAATGAAAAATAAAAGTAAAGAAAGCCGGATTTTACATAAATACAACAAGGTAAAGGTACCTTGTAGTCGGTGAGATATAATCATAATACAGTTAGTAAGGCTCGTACCCTGGGTACGGTAAATATACTAAAACGTACCCGGGAATTTTATCACTAAATCGGTCGTCGGGTATTTTGTAAAAATTAATTATGTTTACATTTATGTCAATTTTCTGTCCAATGGCATTTATATTATCAAAACTCATTGTTAAAATCAATAATGTGATTTAATTTTAAATCTTAAATTGTTTAAAGTCGCGTCATTGTATGACGTCGTCAAGTATAATATTTTCCGCGACATCGCACGTTCACTTTTTACCGTCATAGATTTTTTAAAAGAAACATTATTTGGTTTGCAAGGTCCGTTAAATGGGGAACACCATATTCGGTATTTATATTATGTTTAAACAATTAATTCATGCTGTGTAATAAATATTGTATAAGATATTTCGATATTGATTGAAAATGTTTCAAATTGTTATTGATGAAACCTCTTATTCTAATGAGTGTATGCTATTATATTATACGTTGAAAAGCATATCTGTTGTACTATAATCTTATTATTCATTTTTTATTGTTAATTTCATTTATTGTAGAGAATCGTCAATGTTACATCTAGTCGCCAATGCTTGTCGTCAGTGTTAGTCGTAAATGCTTGTGATCATTGTCGTCAATGTTAGTCGTCAATCCTTATCGTCATTATACATGAAGGAAATAAAAGCAGAAACAGAGACGTATTCTTGATTACTTGCTTATTCCTACGGCGTCCTCTCAACACTCAAACTAAAAAGCATGTTGATGCAGATTTTTTAAAAGAGAAGGTTGTTTAAGGTAAACAATATTGTTTTACGTTATCGGTAGCATGTTTAACGACATTGGATTTTTGGCGGATATACAACTCGGATACAATCTAATATTTGCGGGTATGTTTAAGTTTATTTATTGTACCCGGGGAACATGTAAGTAAAGTTAAGAGTACCCGGGGTACATGTACCGGTAAGTAGTACCCGAGCCGAGAATGACCAATCGAGCCTTAGTAAGTGATTGATAGTGTATGGGATAACATGCACTGAGGGTGTATATTTTTCATGAACAAGTCAATTGAAGGTGTTAGAGATGCATTGATCCATAACATTAAAAAGGGTAATTAACCACGGGCTTATTAAAATTAAAACGATGACATTACATTGTACCAGCTGTTTATTGTTCAGTACTGTAAGCTTGCAATATTTTAAATAATGTAAACAACTTACCTTGTATTAAGTTGGCACATTGTTGTCAGGTGTAGAAACTTTTTATACTTATTTTTGTTAAGTTGCACTGGCTGAACCAAAAGAATTATGTAGTCGTTTCTAAATAATCACGAAACAACCTACTAATGCATATATGCTTGCCAGTTACTGAGTTTGTGCATTTCCATTCATTATATTATCGGCCTTGGCAAACAGCGTAGAATCAGATGAGACGCCGTATGGTGTCTGCTATTTCGTTACGCTGAAGATTTCCATATCCGCGGGTGTTTTTATGTCAAATGTTATGGTTTTTCAATAGATCGTATACTTATCTACAAAACAGCGAATTAGCGTTCACTTTACATCATTTCTGATGATCTTCTTTTGTAAATATTTTCTGAGTGTTACGTTGCTATGTCGTCAGCCATTTTGACGGTTGGTTTGTTTACTTTCGGTTTCCACTACAAACGAAATTAATTGATTTGCTGCTCGCGTTTATTTATTGATTAAATAATAAATTATTAAACCATAATAATGGAATTGTCTGAATATCATTTATATTCAAGATATTACGTGATAAATAGAATACCATTCTAATACCAGTGTGTACTTACATTTATCTCGGAAAGCCTAGCCGTGTAAACCTTTCTTTAACTCGTCGCACTCAATACGTTGAATAACACATAGATTTATGTCATGTTCCAGCGTTTTTTTTCCCCAAAGGGGAAAGGTACCTGTACCCCTACAATTGGGAATTTTTCGAGTCGTGAAATCTTCAAATTGGGAAAAAACGAGTCGCGAAATCAATGAATTGGGAAAAATTCGAGTCGCAAAATTGATGAATTGGGAACCTTTAAAATGCATGTAATCTATCATTTGGGGCTATATTCTGCATCACAAAGCATTTTAAACTCTAGGTTTTGACAGAAAAACTACAGTACGGTAATGATATTTTGACTATCATATCATGTCATGTGAAAATTGTGTTATTGCCACTTCAGTAAGAATGTGCCCGTGAATTGGAAAAAAATATCTTCCAGTGATAGGCATAAGCACTGAGGTTGCATAAAAAATAATATTACTAATTTTGTTTTAGCCCTTAAAAGTCTTACAAGCCCTGCAATGTTTCATGTGAGTTAAATTAAAAACTTAAAAACTGAACAAAAACAACAACAATGGAACTTGTACTGGTTTGACATCTTTCAACAATAGACAGTGAGAATAGTCACACTTAACCAAAATGAGTTTTTAGAGTGGAATGCTTTAACAATAATTTTCAAAGGCAAGTCTTATATTTTGTTTTGATTTTTTTTTCAAATCATCAAATAAGATATTAAGATCATCTACCATTAAATGCTTTTGTATATGTTGTAAATAACTATAGGATTTTACTCCCATGTCTCATTATTTTTAATTTTATGTTAAACTTTTATTTGTTTATATCCGTATCCGAATAGTTACTGTCCGGATTTGACACTTAAAAAACTATACATAGAAGTAATATGCGCATTTAACTCAACATGGTTACGTTTTTTTTTAATGCCAACGAAAAATTAGTGTTCAGAAAGTTTATTGATATAAGGAAGACTGGTCTTAGCGATGGAATTCTTTCACGGGAAATATCGATCACTCGTCGCGGTTATGTAATCCATTCACATTTTACACAGCGGTTAGAGTTGCGCCCCATTTGAAAAGTTTTGTTTACTTTCTACGCAACAATGTCCGGCGAAAATAAATGGCCGAAAATGAAAGGCTCGACAATATCAAAAGATATTTCCAGCGAAAATAAAAGGCTATGGCTATTGGGAACGGCACCTAAAATCGTTCTGAACGGTAGATATCGAGATTGGGAAAGGTCCGGTGCTAAAATTGGGAAGCCTCCGGTAGGCTTTGGGAAAGGTGCCGTTCCCCGGTACTAGTTAAAGAAGGAAAAAAAACGCTGTGTTCATTAAAAAACCACAATGTGCACAAAAGACATGCATGTGTACTACCGATTGATATTCAAACACAATTATTACGCCTTTGTTTACCGATTAAACGCCTAACTGAATTAATAACGCGTAACGTCAGTTTCTTTGTTTCGTAGCAAGATGGAAGCTAGCCTAAGCGCTTTTCATGACGTCACGCGCGCGTGCCCTTTCCCATAAAAATATTTAAACGCAAAATACTCGAAAACTTAATTTTTCCCAGGTATAACGCCTACGCCAACAGGTAGATCGCATTCTGGTCCATATACATGTCAAATTTCAGCAAAAGTTACCGACCAGTTTTCAAGGCGCTCAAATCGCGACTATATGCACCAACTTAACGAAACTTAGCCCCCTTTATCATTCGTTCGAATGAACGTCATCAATGATGACGTCCAATACATCACTCATTCCATACTAGAGTTGCAACACCTTAAGGGTTTCGCGGGATGGAATGAGTGAGGAGTTAAAAATGTGGGTACGAAAATTTTGGGTAAGAAAAATGTGGGAACAAAATTTTGGTTACGAAAACTAATGTCGATACGAAAATTTTGGGTACGAAAAAATTATGCCAACAAAAATAAGTTACAAATAAAAATTTCGGTGCAAAAAAAACATGTTTGTAAGAAAAATATTAGTAAGAAAACAAAATGTGGGTACGAAAATTTCGGGTACTAAAAAATTTATCCCAAAAATAATTTGGGTACGAAAAAAATTAGCTTGGGATCTTTATCACCAAACTGGCATGTATTTTGAAAATGCTGAAATAGCCCGGGGTCTTACGTTAAAGTCTTGTACAGACTCATCAGGTCTCTGATCCCTTTATAGAATCGAAAGCGTTCCGTTGTCACTAATGGTCTAGGGTTGAAGTATTTCTTCAACAGTTCACATAGTACTTAATAGGTCTTTGTACCTGGTTTGTCATGGGAAGTCAAATCTCTCAAAATTTGGTAAGTTCTTCCACCAACTAATGACAGAAGAGATAGCACACGCTTTTCGTTGGCTATCTCATTAGCAGTAAAATAGATCTCCAACCTTTCACTGTAACAGTTCCGCGACTCCGTACTGTCATCGAAAATATCAATCTTTAATGAATGTCGCCAATTTTCAGTGAATGTTTTTACCAAGACACCGGTTGAAGACAAACAAATCAAATTTTTATACTTAAAAAAAAATGCCGAATTTACGTTCAAAACTGTCAGGCGACACTCGCCTATCACAAATCCTCGTCGCCAATGTTAATTTAAGGGTTCGCAGGACGATTAAACTATTAATTTAAGGCAGGAATTGCCAAGACAAAATCTGCAACAATTAATTTCCGGTGCGTATCCACCCAGGCTAACAAACACACTTATGCACTGTTTTGTTCTGTCGTATCTTTTGTAACACCCATCCGCTGCACAAAATGCAGTCATTTGTACTGATGCTATTTAAGCAGAACAATTTCTTCTTTGTAAATTGAATTAATAACGCGTAACGTCAGTTTCTTTGTTTCGTAGCAAGATGGAAGCTAGCCTAAGCGCTGTTGTGCCGGTGCCCGGTCTATAAAATGCGCACATACCTCGTGATTGGGAACCAGCGACAAATCGGTATAGTGCATGCTGGGTAGCACGAGTTTGTACGGTCTCTGGTGCACGGGTGATGGATGCGAGTAGACGTATTTTCCCAAACTGAGTATTGCTTGGAGTAATTGTGAGCTTGAGTATAGGTTATATTGTATTATATTGTATTTTATGTATGTCCAACACGTATTTCTCTGGAGGGCCATTCCCAGAAGGTAAAAGTGCCTTTCGGTGACCGTGTCAATAATACGTATTTCTCTGGAGTGCCATTCCCAGAAGGTATAAGTGCCATTCTGTGACCGTGTCAATAATACGTGTTTCTCTGGAGTGCCATTCCCAGAAGGTATAAGTTCCATTCTGTGACGTGCAACCGACGAGCCGACGAGACGAGCCGAGCCGACGAGTTCCCTCGAAGACAACAAGGACTGTTCTGCTTAAGGTGCCATCCTGACGAGCATTCCAGTTGATGCCCATGTGAGTAGTTTAGTATCTTGTCGTTGCTAGTAATTGCTGTAGTAGTTGTTGACGAACCCCACAAAGAGCTAACCGTGAAAACACTACAATGGCGCCCAACGGGGGACTCAGTGAAAATTGTGTTTAACGGTTAGGCTATTTGAGCATTTCTATAACTTTTTTGCAAATAAATCGGCATCGTGAAATTTAGTTCGGACCGTCGCATCGAATTTAATTTAAAGTTCTGTGTTCGTTTTAAAACGTTATTTTTGCTATAAAGTTGCACGCAGTGTTCGTCTATTTTTAGACGTGTGTAAAAAAAACAGACGGCATCATAGTATTTTTTCCATTGATCGCATTCGCCGGCCGTGTGATCAGTAGGCACGACATTTGTTAAAAAAAAATAAACGTGATTGTCCAATGCTGTTTGTAACAGTTTCATTGCTTGTGTAATCAACGGACGGCCACGTGTTTTTTTTTATTTGGCAATTTTCCCGTTATTAGTTGGCGCGTATTCTGTGCGCAGCAGTTCATGAAAAACGTGTTTGGTTGACTGTTGTATATAGCAGTGTAAATTGCTGATATATCGGTAACTAAAGTCCGAGGAAATAGAAGTTTACACGCACGAGTTTTGTCCTTGGCAATTCTTTTTATAGCAGTGCTTTTGCGAATGTAAACTGGGTCCCGGGAAATTGGTGCTTAACTACAAGTAAAAGCGGCGTGTTTTTTATTTGCAGTTTTTATTGATTATTTATAGACAAAACAGCGATAGCGATTTTATTAATTGGTAATTATTGGGCAATTTAGTTTTAATTGTGTAGGCTAATTGCCATTTTTATTTAGGTATTAATTTTAATTAAGTTATTAGTAATTTAAATGAGTAGACTCCGCGAGGCCCAGAAAAAAATAAAGGCCGAGCTGGCCGCCCAGATATCCAACTTGGAGGTGGAGATTACGGCTTGCTGGGTGGAGCTCCAGGTTAGGTGGCTGGAAGAAGCCGTCAGTGCGCTGCCTACAGTGCAAGATGTCGTCCGTGACATTGGGGTGTGCATGGACGAGAGCACTGTAGGAGGCAACGATGAGACTGGCCGCGTCGGTGATGTAGTTCCGTTGGTGCTGCCGACAGTACAAAGAGTCGTCCGTGACATTGGGGTGTTCACCGACGATAGTACTCAAGGAGGCAACGATGAGACTGGGCGCGTCGGTGATGTAGTTCCGTTGGTGCTGCCGACAGTACAAAGAGTCGTCCGTGACATTGGGGTGTTCACCGACGATAGTACTCAAGGAGGCAACGATGAGACTGGGCGCGTCGGTGATGTAGTTCCGTTGGCGCTGCCGACAGTAAAAAGAGTCGTCCGTGACACTGGGGTGTTAACCGACGATAGTACTCAAGGAGACAACGATGAGATTGGCTGCGTCGATGATGCGGTTCCGTTGGCGCTACCAACAGTTCGCAAAGTTGTCCGTCACATTGGGGTGTGTACCAACATAAGCACTGAAGGAGGCAACGGTGAGACTGTCGGCGTCGGCGGCAGAGAAGACAAGTTTACCGAAGGCGTCGCTGACGCGGTTCCGTTGGCGCTACCAACAGTTCGCGAAGTTGTCCGTCACATTGGTGTGTGTACCGACATAAGCACTGAAGGAGACCATGGGGATTATGTGTGCGTGGATGCGTTTCGCGTGCAACGGGTGGCGGTCCAGTCTGCGGAAGCAGCCAGCCGAGAGGCGGCGAGAAAATTGGCGACTAACAGGGCCGACCAGGTGGCGGCCAGAGTGTCCCAGGGAGGGGCGATTCGCCAGTTAGTGGGAGAGATGGCCAAACCGGCCACTGGAGATAAGGCAAAACCGACCGTCGGACATGTGGATCCGCCTGGTGTCACCGCGGCAGACCGCCGGAACAGTGCGTCCGGTTGTTGTATCACCGCGACAGACCGTCTGTGCAACGCGTCCGGTTATGGCGTTACATCGGAAACACGCAGGAAGTGTGCGACCGGATAAGGAGTCGCCGCGGTTGACCGCCGTGGGGGCGGCGCATCCGAATACCGAGTTGCCCCAGACGAAAGCCGGGAGGATGAACCTCGAAGACCATGTAGGCGTGGTTCTAAAGGGTGGCGACCCTCTAGTTCTCGCCGCTGGGATCGGTCCCAGCGTTGGAAATTAGGTTGGCGACCAGATAGTCTAACTTCCAAAATCTGTACCGCCTAAAATTGTAAATGGCGAGGTTAATTGTTAGTAAAACTAGGAAAACAATGCAAAATACAATATTCCCCCAATTAAAAAAAATACAGTAAAGTTGCAGTCACATTCTATTCGCGGTATTGATAAAGTATTACGGTGTACGCGGAGTATAAAAGTAATAGTTCTCTTAAACATTTTGATCATAATAAGCATGTGGAATTGAAACACATTCTAATGCTTAGCCAGCCATAGCTGTCATTGAACAAGAAAACCAATCCCCTACATGTACAAGTAATATCATATTCCTTACATTTTATCCCAAAATACAAAGAAAACCATGAGCAAATAATTGTCCTGTGCAATACCCACCTGGATTGAGCTGATTATTATCTAGATATCATTTATGCAGGTGGCACACGTAAGATAATGATAACACTTAAGATGTATTGCTATCATTATGATCAATGATTATTAAATAATATTACTTTCCAATAATGGATATTAACTGATTGGGTATAGAATAGGTAAGTAATAGGTATTAGCGAAATATACATAATAGTCTAGTCATCAATTCAAACAAAAATAATCATGAAAATTGCTTGATCGTCAATTCAAACAAAAATAATCATGAAATTTGCTTGTGTTAAGACATATTCAATGTTTTTTTGTGTGGAAATATTGCATTTTTACAATTAAAAGCCAACACTATGATTGGTGGTAGTAGTATTTGTTATAAAAGTAGATTTGAATTAGGATTGTTGTATCAACATGGTTTTTATAGTAAGGGTATACTCTAGTAGTAACACTAAAAGCAGCAGAAGTAGTAGTAGTAGTAGTAGTAGTAGTAGTAGTAGTAGTAGTAGTAGTAGTAGCAGTAGTAGTAGTAGCAGTAGTAGTAGTAGTAGTAAAAGTTGTTGCTATAGTAGTAGTTACTACAGTTGTAGTTAGGTAAAAGCATAGTTCATATGAAACTAAGTTCTAGAGTAATGTTGAAAATTTTAAAGGACGAATGAAGACAAAGTTCATTAAATGAATTCATTAATAAATGATTGATGATTGTTTCCTGGGATATATATTTTATATCATAATATTATGCCCAAATACTTAATAAGAACTCCACATATACTACCTCCATACAATAAATGAATATTACCTAAAGTACGCGGAGTATAAAAGTAATAGTTCTCTTAAACATTTTGATTAATTTGATTAGATTGTTTTGAATATATATATGTCCTATTGTCTCAGTTTAAGCCCAGTCTTTTATTGCAATATTGTTGGAACCATAAAATTGAAATTAATCTGAGCAGTGCTCTGCGAAATGGGGATTTAATTAATAGGCATAAAGTGTCGTCCCAAATTATCTTGTGCCGTCCGCGCTTAACTTCCTGTAATTTTTGTATTACCGCGCTAAGAAGTGCTTTGCACAGTCACGGATGTGTTTGATTATTTCACGTGAAGTCTGTTGTTTTTTTTTCCTTATGGTCAGGTGTGACATTGTCGGACATTGTCGGACGACCGCTGTCACACCGCACCATCGGATGTGGTAACTACGCAGATGGTGAATAGGAACCCGGTTTCCCCTGCAATATCCCAGTCTTGGCACCTCCGTCACCTTTTATCCTTCCATGTTAAGATTTGTGAGTCGATCTAACTTCAATCACTTCGTCATTGCTGTATCATGTCATTTATTTCCGTAATTTTCTATAAATGAATTTCTTTTCTACCAACCATATGCCGAGCAATGTCGTAGAAGTTTGTCGCATGAGTTTGTTTTTTATAGGTGACAGTGCTTGACGACCACTGTCACACTCAATACTGTTGGCCGGAAGTGGTATTTCCCGGAGTTGTTCTTTTAAACAATATTTGCAGTTCTTTTTAAATTTGTGTGTTACCGTGCTTGACGGCAACTGTCTTGCGTCACTTTGATTTTTTGAATGGCCGGAGATGTTTCCCGGTGCATGTACACTTTTATTTTGTTTTTATTTTTGTAAAGTACATTATTTCTCAGTGATCTCCACATTCTAATACATATGTGACTGTACTTGTTGGACGAAAGCCAACAAGAATGTTTTTTCTTGATTAAGCAATTGTCGGACGACAAGAAACATATTGGTCGCTAACCGCTATAATGCAGCGGTCTGTATTTACCCTGCTAGGCGAATGCACTCCTGTGCCTGCGGGAGGGGGAGCATGGTCCCATTTGAGTCTCTGTCTCTTCTGCCTTGGGTGCGACCGTAGGGCGGCGGCCCAAGAGGAGAAAAGTGGGAGGAATGTAGTGGGTACAATAGTTTGATTTTAGCTGTCTTTTCCTCCATATAATGTCAATGATTATGTTGCAAAATGTACGTTCTCTATATAAAATTAAAAGCAATTATATGTATTATTTGGACAAAAATAAGATTATTTTTATTCTTATATTTTTAACCTTTTTGTCACTTAGATATTATTTTAACGCATTTGTAGTACCTTAGAAAGTTACATTTCTTGTGAGTTTTATTTTAATATAACCAAGAGGATTTGTATTACCTTAGAAAGTTAAATTTCTTGTGATTTTTATTTTAATATAACCAAGAGGATTTTTATTGTATATTATGCAGTCACATGCAGAGGGCGTAGGCCTTTTCATTTGGGCTGCGAGGGGATGTATTTGTATGATATTTTATGATTTTATTTGATAAGTTATTTTATTTGTAAAAATTTGTGAAAATGGATTGTAAGGTGGGTGCTCCTGTCTATTCATTGTGTAGACAAGAAAAGGACAGGAGTAACCTGACCTTGTTTTTTAGAATATTGAATCAAAAAGCTTTGATAAGGCACCTGAATTGATTTTTATATTAATACACTCGAGTTTAGAGGCATATTGAGACACTTGAGTCAATGGTGTGTTATTTTTGTTGGTACGGGCCGGTTTGTTTAAATTATAAATATATACAGGATGACCTGTCGCTGGATATTAAACATTTGTTTTTGTGTAGCGTTTTAATAATTATATTACAGGCCAATGGGTACTGACGTTTAATAGAGATGCATTAACTTTAGTTGTGGTTTATTGCAGGCGTTGCGCCAAAAGAGAGGTCGGACGAAAGCCATACCTGACTTAGGGGAGTAAGGTCAAGGTGCTTACCCAAGGGGCACTATTACTTCATCGGTAGCGCCGGTACGATTCCTTCGCTGTGTGGCGTCGTCCCAAAAGGACAAAAGTGGGAGGAGTGTTGTGCCGGTGCCCGGTCTACAAAATGCGCACATACCTCGTGATTGGGAACCAGCGACAAATCGGTATAGTGCATGCTGGGTAGCACGAGTTTGTACGGTCTCTGGTGCACGGGTGATTGATGCGAGTAGACGTATTTTCCCAAACTGAGTATTGCTTGGAGTAATTGTGAGCTTGAGTATAGGTTATATTGTATTATATTGAATTTTATGTATGTCCAACACGTATTTCTCTGGAGGGCCATTCCCAGAAGGTAAAAGTGCCTTTCGGTGACCGTGTCAATAATACGTATTTCTCTGGAGTGCCATTCCCAGAAGGTATAAGTGCCATTCTGTGACCGTGTCAATAATACGTGTTTCTCTGGAGTGCCATTCCCAGAAGGTATAAGTTCCATTCTGTGACGTGCAACCGACGAGCCGACGAGACGAGCCGAGCCGACGAGTTCCCTCGAAGACAACAAGGACGATTGGTGCCATCCTGACGAGCATTCCAGTTGATGCCCATGTGAGTAGTTTAGTATCTTGTCGTTGCTAGTAATTGCTGTAGTAGTTGTTGACGAACCCCACAAAGAGCTAACCGTGAAAACACTACAGCGCTTTTCATGACGTGAGTCACAATGTTTATCTGTTTGCGTGCCCTTTCCCATAAAAAAATATTTAAACACAAAATACTAGAAAACTTGATTTTCCCAGGTATAACGCCTACGCCAACAGGTAGATCGCATTCTTGTGCATATACATGTCAAATTTCAGCAAAGGTGTTCGGCCAGTTTTCAAACGCCTCAAATCGCGGCTATATGCCTCAACTTAACGAAACTTAGCCCCCATTATCATTCGTTCAATTGAACGTCATCAAATGATGACGTCCAATACATCACTCATTCCATATGCATGATAAACACACACCCCAAAATACGTTTTGAATTCGTTCGATGTTTTTAACAAATAGTTTACTGTTAAAAAACACCACGTCCGACATGTCCTTAAATTCCATAGAGTTTAGATAAAACTATTGTGTTTCGTCACAGAAATGAAGTCACACGATGTACTAAGTAATATATTTCGTAATATAAAATATTTCTATTTTCGGTGCGCGTAATGTGACGTCATTAAATGGGTCGAAGTAGTCCGGCAAGTATGGTAGTACGGAAATGGAAACAGCGAGTAGCGTAATACGTGATTTTTGACGATGCTGGAACAGCATCGTCCAAGGTTTGATAACCATCTTAAAAAATTTCACAATGGCGACCTATGTAAAAGACCGAGCCAGTCCGATTGAGATAACTCGATTTTTTAGGTTACTTCCCTTTTGCATTTGCCACTGCGTAGGAGATTGCTCGTCATTGATAACATTCTCCTAGCAGAGTTGTCGTTCGTGTTTCAACATTGACAATGGCCGCCCCCATGAGAGTCTCGATTCAAAACTTTCTTACTGCATAAATTGGCTTGTTTCGCTATTTAGAAGCTGTCATTTAGGATATATGAATTATTTATTCACTAAATCTCCGCTTATGACAACAATAGTTGGAATTCGAAGGATATATACTCGATGTGAATGAAGGACTTTCTGGATCGTAACAGCTTGACACGGCAAAACTGGCATACGGGTTTATTTAGTTATCAATATAAGTCACATTGTGCTTTATAAATTGTATTCGAGCATTTTGCGACTTATTGAATGACTATGATACCCGATATCAACATTTCATCTGGGATTTGCAGATCACCAAGCTGTCCTGAAATTCAACATTGATTTCAAACTCTTTACTGGTTTGTATACTCTTTCTTAGTGTTACTACTTTTTATCATTTTAAAGTTAAATGAACTGTGTCACAGTAAAAGAGACATTAAGGCGATTGTGGCCAGTTTGGATCTAGATCAGCCTGCAGTCGCCTGAAAGCTGTTTGCTTAAAAGCGTTTTTCTGACAATAACAAATAATTTAATTGTATACTGATTTGACTGCGCTTTTCCTGTGACCTGGCTCAAATAATAGAATTGTCATTAATCAAATTATTTATTTCGAACATTAATCAATTGTTTTTCTTGTCCCTCGGGATCAATGACTCCAGCACTTTCCTGTTGAGAATTGAATACTGCTAAAGGCGATGCTAGGGGGCGTGAGAGATGTTGCACCTTCCAGTATCGCTCGATTGTTCATTGTCAGCTCGGGTACTACGTACATGTAACCCGGGTACTCTTAAGTATACTTACATGTATCCCGGGTACGGTAAATATACTAAAATGTACCCGGGAAATTTAACCCTAAATCAGTCGTTGTCGACTATTTTTTTGTAATAATTATATATACACATCAGGGCTTAACACTAACTTTTTTTTTAACTAGCCCGTTCGGGCTGATAAATGCAGAACCTACTAGCCCTGAGCAATCTTTCATGTGCCCTGACCCAAGTATTATAAAAACCTTTATATTTATCGTTCAACTTGTATTTTCTTGTGCTTGGAGATGCGCAATTATGATTAAATCATTCTTATTAGCTTGCCTTACTAATGCTATTGAATTCAATATTCATCTATGTAAGACAACTATTTGTAATCTTCACGCCATTTCTGGAGAAATTTTCTTGTTTTTTTATTTCCTCATACTTTCTCTTACTTTCCTCCTCTTTTCTTTTCGTATCCGAGGAACCCCCATGCCCACCCGTAAAGCCAAACTTAAACAACGACATGAACGTTAAAACCTTCTTTACATAGATTGCCGGGTTACCGTCTTACAAGAAATGGTAAGTGAATCTTAGCAAAATAACATGTTACGGCAGTTGTAACAATTGTACAGGGTTAACTCTCTACTAAAAGCCGGGATCGACCATTAATATTAGTTTTGCTAATTGAATTGCACTTCTAATCTAAATAAAGTCTCTATCTTCCTCTAAATGGATTTATTAATCGTCTAAAGGATGGAATAACTTTTCCATAATGACAACAAATTAAAATTATTTAAAATTGATAAATAACTATTAATTTTATAGTTACTTTGTGTTAATGTCGAGTTTTATACCTTCATCATTCCGGACGATCCTGGGCGATCCCGGCTTTTAGTTTCCAACGTATTTTCATTGAGAAAACACGTCACTTCGAGGAAACCAATCAAAAACCGTGTCTAGCGGCATTCCGTTTAAAAATAGGTACTGACGTATTTTACAAGGAAAACCGCCGGGGATTTTCTGAAGTGTCGGCCTCTTTTTGATTGCAATCAGGGGGTTCCGAATCTGTTTCGAGATACGATCCGTTTGTTGTCTCCGAACTCACTCTGGGATTTAATTGTCATCTGATCGTACTGTATTAAGATTTTTGCATCTTTGAAAAGCTTATTTAAAACGCAGTTTATTGATATAGAACATATGATCCCGCCCAAAATACACACGACCGGTCGGGCATGTTCCTGGGACATTGGCTAGCCCGGACCAAGGTACAGGCAGTGAATGTCGTTCGGACGTGCCTTAGTGTTAAGCCCTGCACATTTATGTCAATTTTCTGTAGAATGGCCTCTATATTATCGGAACACATACTCAAAAAGCATGTTGATGCAGTGTTTTTTGAAGAGAAGTGTGTTTAAGATAATCAGTTTCGCGTTTTACGACATCGGATTTTGGGCGCGAATACAACTCGGGTACAGTCTAATATGGACCGAGTACAATTACGTTTATTTACCGTACCTGGGGTACATGTAAGTATACTTAGAGTACCCAGGGTACATGTAAGTATACTTAAGAGTACCCGGGGTACATGTAAGTAGTACCAGAGCCGACAATGACCAATCGAGCTCCATTATCCCTCATGAACCGACTCAAAAAACCGAGTCGGCAATATTTGACTTAATTTTTGGTTTGGTTGCTCTCGAGGGATCGAAAATGTCAGAATCTTCCTAAAAGCCCTACGGGTTTGATCCCCAGAAGCGACATTGAAAACTAGCATACTTTGTTATCTAAAAGGCTGCTAAACCTGATATACATTGATAATGTGAATTTTCTCCCACATGATGTTCATCAGTCATATTATATAAAAACTTACAGCAGTAGTAAACAACTGGACAATAATTAATGAACGCATCTTTCATTTGTCGTTGACACTTTGATTTTGACATGGCCTAGATTTAAATATGTGACTGGACTTTACCAGCAATCTTGTAACAGAGCTAAAATTTAAATGTACCATTGAAGATCACCTAAATCCAGATTTCCTATTATAGACGTGTGGAAAGTTTTAAGGGTGTGACAAGTAAGCAAAAATTGGTCATTACTTAGAGGCCACAACTGATCTATGACCGTATTAAAACAAGAAAAATCAGTGCCTGATTTAGATTTCCTTAGATAGTTCAATAAAAAACTAATTTCATAAGCCTGGTAACAGTTTAACGGTAATGCTACCAATGTGTCACACCAGGGCCTTGAATTTGAAATCTAGGACATGCATGGTCATTTCTTCATGAAATCAGGACACAAACTTGTATTTTAAGTCCTTAATTGACCTGGCTATAGTTCTCAGATTATTATAAGCTCAATCAGTATATTTATATCATTATTTATGCTCTGTGTTTTGTAAACATATACACAATCATGCAGTTACATGATAGCAATAAATAATATCAAAGCTATCCATACTATAAAGGTCATTGACAAAGCCTATGGTCAAAATGTGAACACATTGAGTGTAATCGCCCTCTCGTGCCAGCAAAAACAACACGTTGACAGGTTGTCATTTTTGACAGTTCTACTTTCACTTTCGTTTTGTGATATCAAACTATAAACAATTATGTGGCTGAGAAAAATATCGCCATTGCTTTTTATGCCCCCGGTAGGGTGGCCTATATCAGTTGAACAGTCAGTCAGTCAGTGTGTCAGTCTGTCCGTCCGTCCGAAAACTTTAATGGCCATAACTTTTTTAATATTGAACATAGCAACTTGATATTTGGCATACATGTGCATCTCATGGAGCTGCACATTTTTAATTGTGAAAGGTGAAGGTGAAGGTCATCCTTCAAGGTCAAATGTCAAATATAAAGCGTCTGTCTGTCTGTCCGAAAACTTTAACATTGGCCATAACTTTTTCGATATTGGCGTGCATGCGTATCTCATAGAGCTGCACATATTGATTGGTGAAAGGTTAAGGTCATCCTTTAAGGTCAAGGTCAAAGGTCAAATTTTGCAATATTGAAGATAGCAACTCCATATTCGGCATGCATGTGTATGTCATGGAGCTGCACATTTTGAGTGGTGAAAGGTCAAGGTCATCCTTCAAGGTCAAAGGTAAAATATATGGCTTCAAAGCTGCGCAGCAGAGGGCATTGTGTTTCACAAACACAGCTCTTGTTTAATATATTTTCTGCACATTTCTTAAAAAAACTTTCATCAATACTCGATTTTCTTCGTTAATTCAATCATTCCTGACAGATGTGTGTACATATTTCGCTTACATTTTGACGTGCGTAGGTAGGACCGCATTACCGCTTCCGAAATGTGTATTCATACTATTGCCTTCGAGGAACTTATCTGATGTTTGACGGAAAGGGCCGAAAATGTGCGCGTGTGGGTCAAGTTCCCCACAGGTACTACTTTCCCGTTCCCCAAAATTTTTTTCCGTACCTAAAATTTTTCGTACCCAATTTTTGTTTCGTACCCAATTTTTTTTCATCCCCAATTTTTTGTTCGTACCCAAATTTTTTTCGGTCCCAATTTTTTTGTTCTCAAATATTTTTTCGTACCCAAATTTGTTTTCATACCAAAATTTTTTCGCAACATTTATGTACCAAATTTTTTTTTCGTACCAACATACACAATTGTGGTGATGTAGATGAACTTAACTTGATGCTTTTATATCCATCCTCTCAAAAGCATCGTCACACCAGTACTGTCAGTACTTTGATTTATTTCAACGATTGATACAACCTGTATTTTGTTAAAAGCATTAAACAGGTATATAATAAATACACTTTATTAAACACCTGTCGACGTTCTCAATCGTTGTATAATTTCGATCATAATAGAAATGGAGACTACACGTTTGTTCGTATGAAGAAAAAATCGATTTACAATAATACACGCTCTGTATAAATGGGGTTTAATGCATTCCGCACAGGCTAATCAGGGCGACACTTTCCGCCTAACTGGATGTTTGCTTAGAAGATACGTTTAAATAGAAATTATCATAAAAGAGGGAAGTGGCGTCCCAGATAACGCTGAGCAGTCCACACAAGCTCACTTGTATTATAAACTCACAGACATATAGATCATCTCAGTGTTAGAAATTCGCAAGGTACAGAACAGAAAGTGTATTGTTATAACTTGAACAAGTCTTGTTCATCGTTATAAACAAAACTGACAAGATATAAGCAATAAGCACATGCATAGCGATGCGAAAGTGCCAAAAATGTCAATGTCTCAGTTCTCATGTTAAAAGCATTTGTACAATATTTCGCGAAATTCGTTAGAACTTTAATGTTTGTATTTGTTAACAAAAGTATATATTAATGCATACTAGGTCGTTCATTATAAAAGGTGTCGATGAACAGTTTTCTAATATTGGTATAAAGAGGACATAAAATTACAACAGTTACAGCTGTTTTTAAATTGCGGCAAACATGGCCGCCGCACTTGGTTGGATTTGTTAATAATAATGAGACCATAACACATTTGGGTGATTTTAAAGCGAACAGCATCGCCTCTGACAAGACTGCGCAAATGCACTGGTTTGGCTTAAGATACGCTGGCCGAAACGCATAAGACCCATTTTCGCATGACGCGGCTATGAACGTGTGATTTAAATGTGTCGAAAGAAAACTTCGCGAAAATCAAATATTGACAT
Organism: Dreissena polymorpha; assembly: GCF_020536995.1. NCBI lineage: Eukaryota > Metazoa > Mollusca > Bivalvia > Myida > Dreissenidae > Dreissena > Dreissena polymorpha. The sequence continues at coordinate 58,714,009 of NC_068362.1, forward strand.
ACGATATATTTCGATGGTGAAGAAATACACTCATAATAAGGCATGTGGGTACACAAATTATGTGAACTGCCGTAGTATAATTTTTATCTACTTACACTAATTTGTGGTACTCTCGTAGTATAATTTTTCTCTACTTACACTTATGTGTGGTTTGAAAATGATAACACACATTCCATGCGGTGAATATGCGACTAACAAGTTAACAAACACAATAATTATTTTTTTTTCAATTTAATTATTTAGAAACGATTGCAAACTTTATTTCAAAGTCAGCATTTACGCCGACTTCCTTTTTCAAAGATATTTCTTGTTATATTTAGTTGTTTTATTATATTCGGTTTTAGCGATTATAAAGCATTTGTGTTGTTGTCTATTCTATACCTGTAAGAATTGGTGAACTCATGTTCAACGTTTTATTTATTGAGAACTGTGAATGTAAACAAACTTAACCTTCTACTATTGCGTTGTTAGATACAAATTGTAGATAAATTGTTGATTCATAAAAACGTATTTACTTTCAGCAAACAAGGTATTCATGTAGCAAGTTTGAATATTCAACACATTCTTTCGAAATTAGATCAACTCAAACTTATAATGGGAGAACCAGGGTCCGTTGATATATTTGGTTTGAGTGAACGTTTTTAACAGTTTCAATTAATGATAAAGATCTATTAATTTACGACTTCGTATTTGAACGTTAAGACAGATAAAAAAAGGCTGGTGGAGGACTCATTATATATCTCAAAAAGAGCATAAGCTATGTCCGTCGCTTCAATCATGAATCCTCGGACATTGAGACTATTTGGCTACAGGAAAATCATAAATCAAATCTTCAATGCTTTATCTACCGTGCCCCAAACAGTCCCCAGTCTTGGATAGATTCATTTGAGAAACAAATGGAATTAACAGAATCATCTAATATGAATTGGTCAGCTATTGGCGATTTTAACATTGAATTTTCTTCACCAAATACATTTAATAATACAAAATGGACAAACACTGTACTTGATTTCGGACTCACTCAACTGCTTCAATATCCAACAAGAGTAACAAAAACATCATCAAAAATAATTGATCATGTATACACAACGTCAGTATCTTGCGTATCAGAAGTTAACGTTCCAGTAATAGGCCTCAGTGACCACTATCCAATCACGAGTACACTCCTTTGTAAACTTAAAAGTAAGTCTATATCCGAACATGGACTAATAACTTATAGATCGTTTAAACATTTTGATGAAACACTGTTTCTACAAGATCTAGGTCAATATGATGTGAATATTATAGAAACTACCAATGATCCAAATTTGGCCCTAAGGACTATAAACAATATATAAAACACAGTATTATCCCAGCATGCGCAAATTAAAAGCAAGCGGGATAAACGCATACATCAGCCTGGATGGTTTTCTGATAAAATAAAGCAGGCTAGATTAAAAAGGGATACTTTTAAAGTTTGCAATAATGTTGTTCAGTATAAAATATGGAGAAATATTTGTGTGGCGCAAAATAAGTCTCGCGCGTAGTAACATTTTCTGTCTTTCTCTTATTCGAAAGTCAAATACTCCATAAGTGTCGAAATGATTACTGTATATTAATTTCTGCAAACAAATGTATACATATTGCGTTTTTTCTAACTATTTATTTCGCAAGGAGGTGCAGGCTATTCTTCATAACAGTTGCGTGATTTCATATCCTATTGTAAACACTGGTCATGAATGTTGTTTTCTGTAATTATAATATTTGTGTACCTTAGCCAATTTCTGTCAATCGTAAACTATCTCAAGAATTATTTATTTCATGTTTTTTAAATTCTGACTTTGTACAATAATGTACGCGGTCGTTCTTGTTAACTTCTTATAATTGTTATTTTTCGTGTTAATTAAGATATGGTAATTGTATGTGTGTGTATATGTGTGTTTATGTATGTTGTGTGCGTGTGTGTGCGTGCCTGCGTGCGAGTGTGTGCATATGCGAAAATGTAATCAACAAGAAATTAATATTCTTATATACTTTCTGTAAATAAATAATTGTTCCTCGAGACCATTTCAATATTAAAAGAGAAATTAATAATACATGTATAAGAGAAGTCATGTAATAGACTTGCTTTTTATGACACTTTTATTACACTATTACAGTACTCTCATGGCCATCAAAGTCTTCATGTTCCCATGATAATGCAGAAATGCATTATACATACCATAGTTGTCCTCATTGAAAATAAGATTGCCATTGTAAAACTGTTTTCATGACTTTGTATCAATGTGTTGTCTTTATGATTTACCTTCGGAAAATAAAGAGATTATTATTATTATTATTATTATTATTATTATACAAGATCACATATAGAAAACCATTAATACAACAAATGAATATAATTTATAACTGGCAATGTAACTTGGTCATTGTAAACAACACAGCTCATGTTTCGACAGTTCAAATAGCTCGTTAGATACCCCCTGAGTGGTTTCGATCACGTGATCCGTTATGGCTACAACTGATCCGTTAATGCATGAATTCTGCGACGAAAAAAGGTATCACAAATATATTTTGCCTGCGTTTAAAAATAAGACTATGTGCTTATGGAAGGGAAAGGCCGCCAATATTATTCATCACCAAAAATGTTGCACGTGTTGACTCATATGTTTAACAGAGAATTTTTGAAATGCTTAAATACAACATTTTAATATCTGTTTTGTACAATTGTAAAGTGAAAAATGTTGTATGTTCCGATTCTACAAAATGTTAAAATGTTAAAAAACAAACATGTAACTTCTTAAACTACAGATCTGAAAATGAAGATAGAGCATATATAAAGTCTACATCTTTATATACCTAATATGGTTGTCATAATAATAAATAAAAGATAATAGATCCATCTGAAAGTAAGTTGATGACAAACTATATTAGCATGTTGAATATTTTCTAAGTTGTACCATCGGTTTTAGTTATCTGCTACAAGTCAGCATCTAACAAGTGTACACTATACAATTGTACACAATACAAGTTGACGAATCACAATTCAACATTTAAAAACGCATTTTCAATTCAACAAGTGTTAGGGTACAAATTGTCATTAGCACAGGTGTTGGGCGCGTTGCCAAGTCACTTAAACACTATCAATATTTCATAAAACACCATTTTTCATCATTTTGACAAAAAAAAATATATACAAGGTAGGTATCTTTTGACACAGGAAAATCACCTACATCAACATTTTTTAGCCATTAAGTGCCTGAAATCGATATTGCAGCAGAAGAATATTTGTTTTCATTTACAATGGTTTCCGGCCCGTACGCGAGGCATTGGTTCCTGGCTAAGACGAAAAAAAATGTGATTACATACTTTACAACTGTGCACATGTCATCTTGTAACATTGCAAGATGTAAAGATACGCATTGACTAAATTGCAAGATGTAAAGATACGCATTGACTAATCTAGACGTGTTCACATGCTTACAGTGGAAATCGGCAGTTCGTTAAAGTTACTGTTGCCCATTTGTATACTTTATCATTCACCTTTGTAAAGAAGCGTTGGAGTTGTGACAAAGTTTTGTGCGTTGTGTATGCGATTTAAAATTAAAAGTAAATGTATATTGTACATTTTGAACATTTAATTTTTTATTCATTGAACACTTTTAATTGGACAATGCACAAGATGAACATTTGAGATGTATCCACCTTAACAATTTACATTGTTGAAAATTGAAACATTAAATATCAAACATTGTTTATTTGAACGGATATTATTTGACATGTATGTATAATCTATAATTGCAACATTGAACATATCAGCTAAATACTCAACACGTGCAACATTGTTGGTGATGAATCAGTAAGCAAAGGTAATATTTAATCAAACTGGTGTAAAAGAAGTCTCAAAACAGTTATTGCTTTTGACCAGAACAACTTTATTATGCCTCTGATCTGGTTACGGTTACTTGACTGTATTCCCTAATAGGAACTATAGAAAATGCAAATACTTAATATTAACACTACGGGTGTTCCTTATTTCAAAAAGGCAAAGCGTAATAGATCCTGTCACGGTTATATTTGGAATGTAAAATACCACGTGACTTTGCTGTGCAACTCCTTTATAAAAAATGGGGTTTGATGCATATGCCTAAAGTGTCGCCCCAGATAAGCCTGTGCAGTCCGTAAATGCAAAAAAAAGGAATTTTGTAAGAAATATTCTAAATATAGAAATAAATATACTAGACATCCCTTTTTAACCAGGTTTTCCGAAGGAAAAAACTGGTTATTAGATTGGCGAATGCGGGCGGGCTGGCTGGCTGGCGGGCTGGCTGGCTGGCGGGCTGGCGGGCTGGCGGGCTGGCGGGCGGGCGGAACAAGCTTGTCCGGGCCATAACTATGTCGTTCTTTGTCATATTTTAAAATCATTTGGCACATTTGTTCACCATCATTGGACGGTGTGTCGCGCGAAATAATTACGTCGATATCTCCAAGTCAAGGTCACACTTTGAGTTCAAAGGTCAAAATTGGCAATAAATGAGCTTGTCTGGGCCATAACTATGTCATTCATTGTGAGATTTTACAATTATTTGGCACATTTGTTCACCATCATGGGACGGTGTGTCGCACGAAAGAATCACGTCAATATCTCCAATGTCAAGGTCACCACAACTTAAAATAGATTTATTTTGAAACAAACTTACAAAGGGGGTTAATTTTGTTTGTTCATTTCAAAAGTTCAGTTTGAGTTGTCTCCCTTAATCAGATTTTTTTTCAGAATGAAAACCTGGTTTTGTGACAATTTTGTCCCTTGTTTGGAAATAAATTGATCCAATTTAAAAGGATGGGAGAGTCCACTAGGCATAAATGGGTTAAACCCACATAACGAGGCTCATATATACGTAACACATATCGGGTGCGTAGCGCAACGCAATTATTTGTTACTAAAACTATCATATTACATTTTTGACACAAATATCTCCAAGCAAACAATGTTGTTTTAATGGGGACAACTAAAAAAAAGATTATAGATAATTAACATAACTCTCCACCCAGGTGTATAAATGGGTACCTGTGAGGGAAATAAGCCAATGTGCCGTGGCTGCATACTGCGCCAAGATGTTAACGGAAGACTTATGACCCAGTGATCAAGGAAAAACTGTAAAGCGCCTTTGAACGCACATCTCGAGTATGAAAAAGGCGCTATATAAATGTGGTATAAAAAACAAAAACAAAAAACAAACTGTTTAGTATAAAAAATATGTAGTGATAGAAAAACATTGAACCATGAACTGCAATACGAACAGCAATTGTTCATATACCTGTATGTAATACATGTATTAAATAATTACATTCTTCATTAAATTATCAGTTAATGAAGCTAATACTGACATTAAACGTGTGTATTTTTATAATTTGATCTTACGTCTTTTCGCATTACTTCTGCTACTTCCAAACTGATGGACTAATTTCATGACGTCATCAACGAGTTATGTCATGTGACAATCGAGTTTCTACTAAAGGTCGTACAATCGTTTCAGGCAATTTTTCAAACTATATCGGATAGCATATGTTTGTGTATGCTATTTGTCACTTTTTTCCATGTTCAATAAATGAGATAACAAAAGGGGACATCGTGATTTTTTAGACATTTTTATCATCTTTAATTGAAAATATTCTACCATTTGTTGATTCATTCAATAGGCTTGGTGTTAAAAATTGTATGTTTATTAGAAAAAAATAATCCACGTTAAATAACTATACTTTGTCAATTAAATGAATCAACTATCCTAATTTCTTTATAAAAGTATGCGAATTTAGCAATTAAATATACAATTTGTACATTTCACATTTAATATTGTTATCAAGCATAACATGAAATTGAATATATAACACGTATTGATACACAAGGCCCATATAACCCAGTAATTAAATCGCAATTTCGAAAGCTGCACGAAAACGCAATGAAAAACCATAATTATTTACATTCTGAGAACAGTTATTACTATGTAAATTCAGATTTTATTCCTGTTTGAAAGAAAATATATCGAGTGAACATTTGATGCAATTGTGTACCAACAACTTCACTCGTCAAGTGTACTTCGTGGTTTGCAAAAATGTCGAATGAAGTTTTTGAATTGTTTAAACCGTTTTAACATAATGCCATAAACAACTTTGTTCGACATAATAAAGTAATGCAATTGTCACACAAAAATAAAATCAAGCATTTTGTATCTCGTTAAATCCAATTTACTAGATCACATCTAGCGTTGAAATTTTGGCTATTGCTATAAAGTGTTAACTTTATTTTTCGAAATATTTTATGAAATATTCATTTATTTTAAGTGTTTATGGGACTTAAAAAATAAATTGCGATGGCATTCCTGGATTTGTGAACGCACTGGTGAAGCTTAAAAGCGTTACAACCGTAGTAGGCAAAATGGAATTTTCAGTTTGGCAATTAATTTTAAATAGTAAACAAAAGTCAACGAAATTCTGCTTGCATTTACCAGTTATTAATTAACTTGTACATTTATGGTGGTAAATAAGACGCCCGTGTTTGTATATTGAAATCGATTTGCTGTAAACTCTTGGAAAAACTACCGACGGGACGTTATTATAAATTTCTATGTACTGGGACTACAAAGGGATTATTAGCTATCATATGATAGACAAAGACAAGCGTTTTACATTTACATCCCATGCATTTGCGTTGCAGGTCAGGGATTTAGACGGGCGATGCAAGGACGACTAAAGTGGCTGATTTGTGCAGCTTTAGGTAATGTATTATTTCAAACAGTATACGATGTACATATTGCAGCATCCAAACTTAATACTTCATCATCATCTTAATTTAACAAAAATAACAATGCTTTAAACACAATCAAAACTAAACTTACAACAGTATCTGTAAGTTTTCTCTCATACTGAATTGTAACAGGGAAAAAAAAAATTAAACACATAATTGACAACATTCTGTGGTTGAAAGGATACTCGGAATTTTTAGTTGTGCACTTTGTGGTTTGCCTCTTGTTAAGTTCGGCTCTTTGTATTTATATTACTTTTCCTGTATTCAAACCTGTCTGAGATAGGAAAGTCATGAACAGCAACAATAAAATCTAGAATAACAACAACAACTACTACTACTTCTTCTACTTCTACTGCTACGTTTGCTTCTGCTGCTGCATATGCTGGCAACCATAACATCCACCATAATGAGAATACCTATAAAACCATTTTCTTATTTTTCTCTCTAACTCTGTTCCACATTCAATATTGAACCGGGTATGTTTTCTATTGCAGCAGCTACAGTAGTGTTCAGTTTGATGACTTACTTCGACCCGGTTTCCTTATGGTTTCATCACAAGGTTAAGGAGACCGAGATCCAGCTTACACGCGCAAAAACAGTGGACAACGAACATCAGCCAGCGACACAGAACAGTTCAACCATACAGGGCATCGATTGGGATGTCGGTAAGTTAATGTTCCCTTTTTGTTGATAGCAAATATTTCTTCATACGCTTTACAAGTGTTAAAATCCTTAATTCATCTTGCATTTTTGTTTTCTTGTCTTCTTTTCAAATTATCACACAGTCAAACATATGTACACAAATAAGTGACAGATCAAATATAATTATCAATACATTTTAAATTCATTGTACACCCGATCAGTAAAACATGAATAGTCACATATGAACCATCATTATTTCAATTAAATGCACATGAAAGCCTCTATAACGCTCAAAATCAACGAAAATTTCGTACAATATTTCGTAAAATAAAGTTAACACTTAAACATTCAGTGTTCCTTACAGCAATAGCCACAATATCATCGCTAGATGTGATGATTACATAGCTTTTTGTAAATACAAAATGCTCGTTTTTATTTATTTGTGACATAATTAATTGCATTTTAATTTCCCGCGAATATATCTATTCATACGACTCACGAACACTAAAATGGTGTTCAACGTTCATGTGTCGTTTTAATAGATATCGTTGCGGGAAATAAAAATGGAATTAAATATGCAAAACAATAATAAAAACGAGCATTTTGTATCTACAAACATCTATTTTACCAGACCACATCTGCCGTTGAAACTTCGGCAATTGCCATAAGGGAAACTGATTGTTTAGGTGTTAACTTTATTTAACAAAAGATTGTACGAAATTTTCGTTGATTTTAAGCGTTATAGAGGCTTTAAATGGCGTGTCTGTTTATTTGTAATATCATAATGTGAATAAATACAAATTTAATTCATGGCACGTAATAAGAAATCGTTATCGTTATTATCTTAAGTTCCGGTGCTCTTGTTGTATTGTGCTCAAATTTGTTTAATAACGGTTGCTGATATTTATGTAAAGTGTAAATCCCTTATTATGTTTAACAGCTATTGATGGGCATTTAACCATTGTTACAAGTTTGCTTTTCCTAAAATTAAAAAAAATCACATTTCTGTTTGTAATTGAACTACCCCGCTGCTTACTAAAATCAATTTTACTAGGTCAAACGTAATCTCAATTAACTACGACGCAAAAAAATATATTCGAACACAGAATAACCAATTAATTATAATATATTTTATGATCACCCTGTTATTTTACTGCAACCGAACTTGGTGTTCATTGTTTTTGCACATCGATTCTAAAATATGTTGCAACATTCTTCTTCAATACTCTCACACTTACTTAATTCAGTTGAAAATGACTTGTGTATTTATATCCGAAATTAGGATGTCTGTATACTTATCCGTTCATAGGTGATCGAAATTATTGCAAACATAAGGGCGTTCATTGCAAATAAATACAGTAATCGATATAAATCATCATCACATCTTAAATATTATAAAAAAAGCCACCGCAATTTAAAGCCAGCGTAATTTTAATATAGTTGTAGAATTGCAAATATGGCGAAAACAGTGCATGGATGAAAAAATATTGTGTGTTTTTAACTAAAATGCCAGAAACCAAAGTCATTTAAGATATATCGTTTAATCGGTAAAATAACCCATCTTGTTAGGGAAAAATAGCACAATAATTTCTCTGCAAAACGGCCAGTATGTTGAATAAAGTTACCCGAGTTTGCCGGTATATTGGACAACTGATTTATAGTGAAATGGATTGCTGATATTACGCGATAAGAAATGAGAAATGAGAAATATTTGTGTGGCGCAAAATAAGTCTCGCGCGTAGTAACATTTTCTGTCTTTCTCTTATTCGAAAGTCAAATACTCCATAAGTGTCGAAATGATTACTGTATATTAATTTCTGCAAACAAATGTATACATATTGCGTTTTTCTAACTATTTATTTCGCAAGGAGGTGCAGGCTATTCTTCATAACAGTTGCGTGATTTCATATCCTATTGTAAACACTGGTCATGAATGTTGTTTTCTGTAATTATAATATTTGTGTACATTAGCCAATTTCTGTCAATCGTAAACTATCTCAAGAATTATTTATTTCATGTTTTTTAAATTCTGACTTTGTACAATAAAGTACGCGGTCGTTCTTGTTAACTTCTTATAATTGTTATTTTTCGTGTTAATTAAGATATGGTAATTGTATGTGTGTGTATATGTGTGTTTATGTATGTTGTGTGCGTGTGTGTGCGTGCCTGCGTGCGAGTGTGTGCATATGCGAAAATGTAATCAACAAGAAATTAATATTCTTATATACTTTCTGTAAATAAATAATTGTTCCTTGAGACCATTTCAATATTAAAAGAGAAATTAATAATACATGTATAAGAGAAGTCATGTAATAGACTTGCTTTTTATGACACTTTTATTACACTATTACAGTACTCTCATGGCCATCAAAGTCTTCATGTTCCCATGATAATGCAGAAATGCATTATACATACCATAGTTGTCCTCATTGAAAATAAGATTGCCATTGTAAAACTGTTTTCATGACTTTGTATCAATGTGTTGTCTTTATGATTTACCTTCGGAAAATAAAGAGATTATTATTATTATTATTATTATTATTATTATTATACAAGATCACATATAGAAAACCATTAATACAACAAATGAATATAATTTATAACTGGCAATGTAACTTGGTCATTGTAAACAACACAGCTCATGTTTCGACAGTTCAAATAGCTCGTTAGATACCCCCTGAGTGGTTTCGATCACGTGATCCGTTATGGCTACAACTGATCCGTTAATGCATGAATTCTGCGACGAAAAAAGGTATCACAAATATATTTTGCCTGCGTTTAAAAATAAGACTATGTGCTTATGGAAGGGAAAGGCCGCCAATATTATTCATCACCAAAAATGTTGCACGTGTTGACTCATATGTTTAACAGAGAATTTTTGAAATGCTTAAATACAACATTTTAATATCTGTTTTGTACAATTGTAAAGTGAAAAATGTTGTATGTTCCGATTCTACAAAATGTTAAAATGTTAAAAAACAAACATGTAACTTCTTAAACTACAGATCTGAAAATGAAGATAGAGCATATATAAAGTCTACATCTTTATATACCTAATATGGTTGTCATAATAATAAATAAAAGATAAAAGATCCATCTGAAAGTAAGTTGATGACAAACTATATTAGCATGTTGAATATTTTCTAAGTTGTACCATCGGTTTTAGTTATCTGCTACAAGTCAGCATCTAACAAGTGTACACTATACAATTGTACACAATACAAGTTGACGAATCACAATTCAACATTTAACAACGCATTTTCAATTCAACAAGTGTTAGGGTACAAATTGTCATTAGCACAGGTGTTGGGCGCGTTGCCAAGTCACTTAAACACTATCAATATTTCATAAAACACCATTTTTCATCATTTTGACAAAAAAAAATATATACAAGGTAGGTATCTTTTGACACAGGAAAATCACCTACATCAACATTTTTTAGCCATTAAGTGCCTGAAATCGATATTGCAGCAGAAGAATATTTGTTTTCATTTACAATGGTTTCCGGCCCGTACGCGAGGCATTGGTTCCTGGCTAAGACGAAAAAAAATGTGATTACATACTTTACAACTGTGCACATGTCATCTTGTAACATTGCAAGATGTAAAGATACGCATTGACTAATCTAGACGTGTTCACATGCTTACAGTGGAAATCGGCAGTTCGTTAAAGTTACTGTTGCCCATTTGTATACTTTATCATTCACCTTTGTAAAGAAGCGTTGGAGTTGTGACAAAGTTTTGTGCGTTGTGTATGCGATTTAAAATTAAAAGTAAATGTATATTGTACATTTTGAACATTTAATTTTTTATTCATTGAACACTTTTAATTGGACAATGCACAAGATGAACATTTGAGATGTATCCACCTTAACAATTTACATTGTTGAAAATTGAAACATTAAATATCAAACATTGTTTATTTGAACGGATATTATTTGACATGTATGTATAATCTATAATTGCAACATGGAACATATCAGCTAAATACTCAACACGTGCAACATTGTTGGTGATGAATCAGTAAGCAAAGGTAATATTTAATCAAACTGGTGTAAAAGAAGTCTCAAAACAGTTATTGCTTTTGACCAGAACAACTTTATTATGCCTCTGATCTGGTTACGGTTACTTGACTGTATTCCCTAATAGGAACTATAGAAAATGCAAATACTTAATATTAACACTACGGGTGTTCCTTATTTCAAAAAGGCAAAGCGTAATAGATCCTGTCACGGTTATATTTGGAATGTAAAATACCACGTGACTTCGCTGTGCAACTCCTTTATAAAAAATGGGGTTTGATGCATATGCCTAAAGTGTCGCCCCAGATAAGCCTGTGCAGTCCGTAAATGCAAAAAAAAGGAATTTCTGTAAGAAATATTCTAAATATAGAAATAAATATACTAGACATCCCTTTTTAACCAGGTTTTCCGAAGGAAAAAACTGGTTATTAGATTGGCGAATGCGGGCGGGCTGGCTGGCTGGCGGGCTGGCTGGCTGGCGGGCTGGCGGGCGGGCGGAACAAGCTTGTCCGGGCCATAACTATGTCGTTCATTGTCATATTTTAAAATCATTTGGCACATTTGTTCACCATCATTGGACGGTGTGTCGCGCGAAATAATTACGTCGATATCTCCAAGGTCAAGGTCACACTTTGAGTTCAAAGGTCAAAATTGGCAATAACTGAGCTTGTCTGGGCCATAACTATGTCATTCATTGTGAGATTTTACAATTATTTGGCACATTTGTTCACCATCATGGGACGGTGTGTCGCACGAAAGAATCACGTCAATATCTCCAATGTCAAGGTCACCACAACTTAAAATAGATTTATTTTGAAACAAACTTACAAAGGGGGTTAATTTTGTTTGTTCATTTCAAAAGTTCAGTTTGAGTTGTCTCCCTTAATCAGATTTTTTTTCACAATGAAAACCTGGTTTTGTGACAATTTTGTCCCTTGTTTGGAAATAAATTGATCCAATTTAAAAGGATGGGAGAGTCCACTAGGCATAAATGGGTTAAACCCACATAACGAGGCTCATATATACGTAACACATATCGGGTGCGTAGCGCAACGCAATTATTTGTTACTAAAACTATCATATTACATTTTTGACACAAATATCTCCAAGCAAACAATGTTGTTTTAATGGGGACAACTAAAAAAAAGATTATAGATAATTACCATAACTCTCCACCCAGGTGTATAAATGGGTACCTGTGAGGGAAATAAGCCAATGTGCCGTGGCTGCATACTGCGCCAAGATGTTAACGGAAGACTTATGACCCAGTGATCAAGGAAAAACTGTAAAGCGCCTTTGAACGCACATCTCGAGTATGAAAAAGGCGCTATATAAATGTGGTATAAAAAACAAAAACAAAAAACAAACTGTTTAGTATAAAAAATATGTAGTGATAGAAAAACATTGAACCATGAACTGCAATACGAACAGCAATTGTTCATATACCTGTATGTAATACATGTATTAAATAATTACATTCTTCATTAAATTATCAGTTAATGAAGCTAATACTGACATTAAACGTGTGTATTTTTATAATTTGATCTTACGTCTTTTCGCATTACTTCTGCTACTTCCAAACTGATGGACTAATTTCATGACGTCATCAACGAGTTATGTCATGTGACAATCGAGTTTCTACTAAAGGTCGTACAATCGTTTCAGGCAATTTTTCAAACTATATCGGATAGCATATGTTTGTGTATGCTATTTGTCACTTTTTTCCATGTTCAATAAATGAGATAACAAAAGGGGACATCGTGATTTTTTAGACATTTTTATCATCTTTAATTGAAAATATTCTACCATTTGTTGATTCATTCAATAGGCTTGGTGTTAAAAATTGTATGTTTATTAGAAAAAAATAATCCACGTTAAATAACTATACTTTGTCAATTAAATGAATCAACTATCCTTATTTCTTTATAAAAGTATGCGAATTTAGCAATTAAATATACAATTTGTACATTTCACATTTAATATTGTTATCAAGCATAACATGAAATTGAATATATAACACGTATTGATACACAAGGCCCATATAACCCAGTAATTAAACCGTAATTTCGAAAGCTGCACGAAAACGCAATGAAAAACCATAATTATTTACATTCTGAGAACAGTTATTACTATGTAAATTCAGATTTTATTCCTGTTTGAAAGAAAATATATCGAGTGAACATTTGATGCAATTGTGTACCAACAACTTCACTCGTCAAGTGTACTTCGTGGTTTGCAAAAATGTCGAATGAAGTTTTTGAATTGTTTAAACCGTTTTAACATAATGCCATAAACAACTTTGTTCGACATAATAAAGTAATGCAATTGTCACACAAAAATAAAATCAAGCATTTTGTATCTCGTTAAATCCAATTTACTAGATCACATCTAGCGTTGAAATTTTGGCTATTGCTATAAAGTGTTAACTTTATTTTTCGAAATATTTTATGAAATATTCATTTATTTTAAGTGTTTATGGGACTTAAAAAATAAATTGCGATGGCATTCCTGGATTTGTAAACGCACTGGTGAAGCTTAAAAGCGTTACAACCGTAGTAGGCAAAATGGAATTTTCAGTTTGGCAATTAATTTTAAATAGTAAACAAAAGTCAACGAAATTCTGCTTGCATTTACCAGTTATTAATTAACTTGTACATTTATGGTGGTAAATAAGACGCCCGTGTTTGTATATTGAAATCGATTTGCTGTAAACCCTTGGAAAAACTACCGACGGGACGTTATTATAAATTTCTATGTACTGGGACTACAAAGGGATTATTAGCTATCATATGATAGACAAAGACAAGCGTTTTACATTTACATCCCATGCATTTGCGTTGCAGGTCAGGGATTTAGACGGTCGATGCAAGGACGACTAAAGTGGCTGATTTGTGCAGCTTTAGGTAATGTATTATTTCAAACAGTATACGATGCACATATTGCAGCATCCAAACTTAATACTTCATCATCATCTTAATTTAACAAAAATAACAATGCTTTAAACACAATCAAAACTAAACTTACAACAGTATCTGTAAGTTTTCTCTCATACTGAATTGTAACAGGGAAAAAAAAAATTAAACACATAATTGACAACATTCTGTGGTTGAAAGGATACTCGGAATTTTTAGTTGTGCACTTTGTGGTTTGCCTCTTGTTAAGTTCGGCTCTTTGTATTTATATTACTTTTCCTGTATTCAAACCTGTCTGAGATAGGAAAGTCATGAACAGCAACAATAAAATCTAGAATAACAACAACAACTACTACTACTTCTTCTACTTCTACTGCTACGTTTGCTTCTGCTGCTGCATATGCTGGCAACCATAACATCCACCATAATGAGAATACCTATAAAACCATTTTCTTATTTTTCTCTCTAACTCTGTTCCACATTCAATATTGAACCGGGTATGTTTTCTATTGCAGCAGCTACAGTAGTGTTCAGTTTGATGACTTACTTCGACCCGGTTTCCTTATGGTTTCATCACAAGGTTAAGGAGACCGAGATCCAGCTTACACGCGCAAAAACAGTGGACAACGAACATCAGCCAGCGACACAGAACAGTTCAACCATACAGGGCATCGATTGGGATGTCGGTAAGTTAATGTTCCCTTTTTGTTGATAGCAAATATTTCTTCATACGCTTTACAAGTGTTAAAATCCTTAATTCATCTTGCATTTTTGTTTTCTTGTCTTCTTTTCAAATTATCACACAGTCAAACATATGTACACAAATAAGTGACAGATCAAATATAAGTATCAATACATTTTAAATTCATTGTACACCCGATCAGTAAAACATGAATAGTCACATATGAACCATCATTATTTCAATTAAATGCACATGAAAGCCTCTATAACGCTCAAAATCAACGAAAATTTCGTACAATATTTCGTAAAATAAAGTTAACACTTAAACATTCAGTGTTCCTTACAGCAATAGCCACAATATCATCGCTAGATGTGATGATTACATAGCTTTTTGTAAATACAAAATGCTCGTTTTTATTTATTTGTGACATAATTAATTGCATTTTAATTTCCCGCGAATATATCTATTCATACGACTCACGAACACTAAAATGGTGTTCAACGTTCATGTGTCGTTTTAATAGATATCGTTGCGGGAAATAAAAATGGAATTAAATATGCAAAACAATAATAAAAACGAGCATTTTGTATCTACAAACATCTATTTTACCAGACCACATCTGCCGTTGAAACTTCGGCAATTGCCATAAGGGAAACTGATTGTTTAGGTGTTAACTTTATTTAACAAAAGATTGTACGAAATTTTCGTTGATTTTAAGCGTTATAGAGGCTTTAAATGGCGTGTCTGTTTATTTGTAATATCATAATGTGAATAAATACAAATTTAATTCATGGCACGTAATAAGAAATCGTTATCGTTATTATCTTAAGTTCCGGTGCTCTTGTTGTATTGTGCTCAAATTTGTTTAATAACGGTTGCTGATATTTATGTAAAGTGTAAATCCCTTATTATGTTTAACAGCTATTGATGGGCATTTAACCATTGTTACAAGTTTGCTTTTCCTAAAATTAAAAAAAATCACATTTCTGTTTGTAATTGAACTACCCCGCTGCTTACTAAAATCAATTTTACTAGGTCAAACGTAATCTCAATTAACTACGACGCAAAAAAATATATTCGAACACAGAATAACCAATTAATTGTAATATATTTTATGATCACCCTGTTATTTTACTGCAACCGAACTTGGTGTTCATTGTTTTTGCACATCGATTCTAAAATATGTTGCAACATTCTTCATCAATACTCTCACACTTACTTAATTCAGTTGAAAATGACTTGTGTATTTATATCCGAAATTAGGATGTCTGTATACTTATCCGTTCATAGGTGATCGAAATTATTGCAAACATAAGGGCGTTCATTGCAAATAAATACAGTAATCGATATAAATCATCATCACATCTTAAATATTATAAAAAAGCCACCGCAATTTTAAGCCAGCGTAATTTTAATATAGTTGTAGAATTGCAAATATGGCGAAAACAGTGCATGGATGAAAAAATATTGTGTGTTTTTAACTAAAATGCCAGAAACCAAAGTCATTTAAGATATATCGTTTAATCGGTAAAATAACCCATCTTGTTAGGGAAAAATAGCACAATAATTTCTCTGCAAAACGGCCAGTATGTTGAATAAAGTTACCCGAGTTTGCCGGTATATTGGACAACTGATTTATAGTGAAATGGATTGCTGATATTACGCTTTTTGACTTCCTGTCTTCGGTACTACATACTTTGCTATCAAAGACTGCCAGTCTTATGAATTAGTAGCTTAATGATGTCAGATTGTCAGCTTTTCTGGATCAGTCTGCAAGATGGAAGCTAACAGACTGTAAATCGTCTGGACTAATGGCTCACACATCCATTGTGTCAGTCGTATGGAATGATGACATCACGCGCTATCAGACTGCCAGTCTTCCAGGCTGATGGCTTCACGCTTTCAGACCGACAGGTTGCTAGACTTAACGCTGTTAAAATGTCAGTCCTCTAGAATAATGACTAAATTGTTAGACTGCATGTCTTATAGACTGCTTAATCTAATTGTCCGACTGCCAGAGCTTTGTAATGCTCACCTCAGTTTACAGCGTCAGACTGTGAGTCTTCTGAACTGCTTACTTTACGTTGTCAGTCAGTCTTCTAGATCATAACGTCATGTAGTCAAATTGTGGGCCTTCTGGGCCGCTGAGTTCACGTTGTCAGGCTGTCTGTCTGCTGGACTGATGACTTCAGGCTGCATGGCTACCGATTTTCTAGACTGAAGACTTCACGCAGTAAGGTTTTCGGTTTTCTAGACTGACTGCATAATTATGTCAAACCGTTATTCTGCTGGAATGATGACTTCACGCTGTGACACAGCATCGTCTGGACTGATGAATTCAAGCTGTTGTACTATTAGTCTGCTGAAAAGCTGTAAGATCAGACTGCCAGTCTGCTGGACTGGTGAAGTCACGTTGTCAGACTGTTTGAACGATGACTTCACACGGTTACACTTACCATCGTTTGGATTGATGACTTCAAGTTGTTGCACTGATAGTCCAATGGAATGCAGAAGTCACGCCGTTAGACGGCTAGTCTGCTGGACTTGTGACTTCACGCTGCCACATGCCAATCACGAGAGCTGATGATTTCAAAATGTTTATACTTGTTTGTTTGCAGGTGTACAGAGACTTGACCCGATTGTTTACAGTGAACCCTGCAGTGGAACTATTAACGATTCAAGATGCACAACCTTATTCAAGGACTATGACAAGGTGCAATACTATTTAGATGGTATGTGCATTTACTTAAACTTCTTTATACTGTTAAATTATGTTCCATTTGTTGTTGTTGACTAGATCGTTAATGTATTGATGACCTAGATTAATATCACAAGAGCAAAATAACCACGCATCAGGTAGACCTCTTATCGTAAAGAAAATACATTATTTCACATAAAGAACTGTATGGCTCTTTTTATTGTTAATACAATATTTTAATATAACCAGACCACACTTGCGTAGGACGGTCATATTTTTAACCAGGTTTTCCGAAGGAAAAAACTGGTTATTAGATTGTCGAATGCGGGCGGGCTGGCTGGCTGGCTGGCGGGCTGGCTTGCTGGCTGGCGGGCTGGCGGAACAAGCTTGTCCGGGCCATAACTTTGTCGTTCATTGTGAGATTTTAAAATCATTTGGCACATTTGTTAACCATCATTATACGGTGTGTCGCGCGAAAAAATTACGTCAATATCTCCAAGGTCAAGGTCACACTTTGAGTTCAAAGGTAAAAAATAGCCATAAATGAGCTTGTCTGGGCTATAACTATGTCATTCATTATGAGATTTTAAAATCATTTGGCACATTTGTTCACCATCATGGGACGGTGTGTCGCACGAAAGAATCACGTAATTTATCTCCAATGTCAAGGTCGCCACGACTAAAAATAGATTTATTTTAAAACAAACTTACAAAGGGGGTTAATTTTGTTTGTTCATTTCAAAAGTTCAGTTTGAGTTGTCTCCCTTTATCAAATTGTTTCACAATGAAAACCTGGTTTTGTGACAATTTTGTCCCTTGTTTTTACTTTATGCAATTCATGTTTTACACCTATATCAAACGGGACAATTGTCAGGTACTGACATTTGTGTACGCACTTAAAACCTGAACAAATGTATGTCAAACTCAGAATTACAAAATTGTTCCTCATAATCAGGAAATGAAGATAAACTTGTTATTAAAAAGCATTTAAATGAATGGTTAGTGAACATAATAATCTGTTATTCAATTCAACTGTAGTAAACCCCTGCTTTGATGAGTTTTTTTTTTAACTTTATATAATTAAGCCATTCATAAAATACAGCAATATGTAGCGCAAAAGCTTTTCAAGATTTTCGACTTAGTACCTATTTTCATCAACCACCGTAGTGCATGATATTTCCTGACTTTGCATGGGTACTCTTAAAGGGATTCATAGGTTTTAGAAAAAAGTCATTTAATATATGTATAAATTGATTGATATAATTTTCATGATAAGCTTTTCTCCCACTAAAGATTACGACTGGTTTCTAATGGGGTAAAAATAAAAATAAACTTTTTGCTTTTCTTTCTTTTAAATATTTTAATGTAAGGTCATATTTTCTTTTTTCTTTATTAGCTGACGAGGTGTTGTTAACAAATACAATAAACATATGTTTGTTTTGTCGATTCCACCTAGGCCTCCTTGCGAAGGTGATGCATAAACACCAAGCATAGTAGACGCTTGTAGGTGGAGAAATAGTTCACAACAGCATCTACACAATATTTGACTTGTTTGCGTAACACGATTAAAAAGACACGAAATCGTTATTTGATCCAATTATTGCTTTATCATTACACACTTTATCTCACACAAATGCCATATGTTCGACTGATTACGTGACCGTTTGTACAGGACCAAAATCTATATATATATATATATATATATATATATATATATATATATATATATATATATATATATATATATATATATATATATATATATATATATATATATATATATATATATCTTGTCCTGGCCATAACTATGTCATTCATTGTGAGATTTTATAATCATTTGGCACATTTGTTCACCATCATGGGACGGTGTGTCGCACGAAAGAATCACGTCAATATTTCCAATGTCAAGGTCGCCACGACTAAAAATAGATTTTTTAAAAAAACAAACTTACAAAGGGGGTTAATTTTGTTTGTTCATTTCAAAAGTTCAGTTTGAGTTTTCTCCCTCATCAGATTTTTTTTTCACAATGAAAACCTGGTTTTGTGACAATTTTGTCCCTTGTCAGATTTGAATTATGATTCCTTAATGATTGTTTAATTTATATCATCTGTTACTTTTAAGTAATTCACATATTTAAATGTCTGTTCAAACTGTGAGCACAAAAACTTAATTATTATTCGCAAGTAAATTGAAGCCCTTAATTGGTACCTAATTGACAAACAACAGTTCGGGCCCTTTCTTATAGTAAGTATATTGCATTGCGCGATTTGAGTAATTCACACATTTAAATGGCTGTACATACTGTGATCACAAAACTTAATTATTATTCGCCAGTCAATTGAAACCGTTAATTGACACCCCATTGGCAAACAACAGTCGGGGCCTTTCTTAGAGCGTGTATATTGCATTGCGCAATCAACACTGATACGGGCCGCGTTATCAGTTTGACACGAAGAATGTCACGTCAAACATGTTACTCCCAGCACCCGATTGTATAAACAGTTAAACCGGCGGTTAACCACATACAGGTGAATACAAGTCGGTAACATGTTGGTTACTGGTCGGTAAGCGTTTGTATAAAATTTGGTTAGTAATACCGATCGGTTAAAACCCAGATAAAACATACCCTGCTTCCCTAGGTGGGTAAGTACAAGTAACCGAGAGGTAACTTACACAAAATGGCCGCGATGCGCGACATTATAAAAGCTTACCATCGACGGCCTTCACAATTTCGACGAGTAAACAACAAATTGCAGCGACTGACACTTAATTTGACTTAATTTACAAGTCAATACGATTTCCGACTTCGGACGACGAAAATAAGGACGCACAGAACGTGTTTCTTATATTCTGTTATGGGTATGCCGTGTGTGATCCGATGCATCAATGGCGCCCATGTTAAAATCATTTCTCCGAGAACAGGGAACAACAAAAGTACAAACAAAAAACAAAACACGTTCGAACTAGTATCTTACCTTTAATAATCCTTTAAAATCCATAAATAATCCATTTAATTCAATAGTTGACAAGTTTGCATCTAGGGTCTTTGATAATTATTTTAGCATAGTTAAATAAAGACCCTTACGCCATCATATCATTATATTCAAATGAGAACTCAATAAACTTTCTTCTTCGTCACACGCTACGTCATGTACTCTATGTACATTATTGCTGTTAAAATGAACCGGAGCAGTTTATCAAATGTGTCGTGTTCTGAGAAAAAATGGGCATAATGCATGTGCTTAAAGTGTCGTCCCATGTTAGCCTGTGCAGTTAGCACAGGCTAATCAAGGACGACACTTTCCGCTTTTATGACATTTTTTGTTAAAATGAAGTTCCTTCTTAGCAAAAATCAATTTTTGGCGGAAAGTGTCGTCCCTGATTAGCCTGTGCGAACTTAACAAGCTAATCTGGGACGACACTTTACGCACATGCATTATGCCAAGTTTTTTCAGAACACGACACAAATAATAGCCGTTGGTGAACTTGGTTGCATTTGCAGATTTCTGCATACAAAGATATATTTAAACTTGAACAATGTTTTATTTGTCTATGGTATAATTCCCTTATTGTACAAGAAAGTAAGTAAGTTTATTGTAAACATAAGCCAAATTAGAAGAATAGTCTAGCATGTTACGACGACCATGTATAATTTTTATGTCACATCTAGAACAACTAGAAGAATAGACGTCTTTGTAAGCATTCTCTTGCAGTTTGGAAGCACCAGGGATTCCGCTAAATGATGCAAATCCCGACATCATTATCAATTTGTCCCTGGTCATTTTGATGAACTCATAGTTAAAATAAACACTTTATTTTATTGTAAATTCATTTGTAAATGAATTTGATAAAAAAAATACATGTCACTGTTTATAAGCGTGACACTTCGCGCGAAAATTACGTCATTAGAAAATGCATTGTGGGAATATTTTGGTTAAAGTTACCGGTGGTTAAATTCCACTATGCGCAGTTAGGTTACTTAGCGGTATATCGTGTTTTTACAATCGAGTTACCTTGAAGGTTACTATACCTGAATAACCGCAAACTCACCAAGGTTTGAATGTAACCGAGCGGTAACTTTAACCAGCGTTTATACAATCGGGTGCAGGTGATTTCGGTTCCTTTTTAGTAAGCGGTTCGCAGGTCATTAAATATTGGTGAAATTACGTTTGGAAAAAAATGCGAATATCATTTTTATTATTCGAATGCTGACCATTCAATCGAATATTTGAATATTCGAATAATTTTGCCATCCCTAATATATATATATATATATATATATATATATATATATATATATATATATATATATATATATATATATATATATATTACAAAAAGATCAGACAGAAACCTTGTATCAGATATATATATTCAGTTCAAATGCTGTGACCTTATGATGCATAGTTTTGGTTGGTTTGTAATTTCTTAACCTATTCGATGGCTCATAATCAGTGCAAATGATAGGTAAATCGTATCCGTTCCGTAAATGACTATTGTGTTATAAACTAATAAACTTAGAATGAAGGGTCACATATGACAAATGACCAAATACTCATTGCTAAATTTCCATTCTACATTTGTTTGTATATGCACTCTTTTCAATACAAATACTTCTTGAACACTTTTTGTCAATTGTTATTTGCAGACAACGGCAAACGACCTCATTTTCCGTATCGACTGAAGAAAGAGATAAACTCACAAATGGCATAATTCAGGTAAGAAACTGAAACCAAAATATTGTTAATTGTATTTGTGTACCTAATAAAGCTGTGTACGCATGTTATGTAATATGAGTCCAGAGAGCAATTACGGATATTAATTTAAAACGGATGTATTACACGACGGGAGCTTAACGAACCGCTAGAACGGTATTTCTTCTTAGCAGGTTTCATGCTTAATACGCAGAGCACTTAGTTTGTATTAAACTATAACATTATCATAGAAATAGAGCTCTCTCACAGTTTATGTAACCTCAATTTCTGATTCTTCAAATAAAATATTTGTTTACAGTTGTTTTTCATAGATAACTTTCAACGGCCGCATATGACGTATCAACCAAATAAAATCATAGCCCCACAACTGGCAGATACCTGATAAAAGATCCGGTACGAAAACATTTTAGTTTTTATGCTACTTTAATAACATTTCTGTCTGTGCATCGTTTATAATCAAAGTTTAGAGACCAATTAGGGAAAATGATTTTGACAAAACATTTTACACGACTTAAGCTTTAAGAGCTTCTAGAAAGCTATTTCTACTAAAAAGGAACCATACTCTTTAAGTGATTAACACTTCATTGGCAGGTTTGTATTTAACGATAAAGTAATCGCAATATAGGCCTCATATAGTATATGTTACTAGAGTGTGTGATTCTTAAGAAGCAAATATTCATATAATTCTCATCAATTAAATTGGTCAAGATGCGTTACGCTACGCCATGTGTATGTCAAGGGAATGCGAAAGAAATAATACGCATTGCACGAAACTCGAAGCGAAGTGCCAAGAAGGCAAAGTGGACATCAAACGAACAGCCAATTTGACAGCGAAACAAGCAATCATCCATCGTCCACATTATACACTTTTTGAGGTTTTGTATAAAGGTCATTTAGTGTTAAGATTTAAAGTATTTCAATTACCAATGAACTAATGAGCAAGTTGATAATCTAATGTACTATAGTATATACTAACGTGAAAAAAGTATAAAGATCACGCCAATTGAAAGTATATTATTTACAATATTTCGTTAAAATAAACATAGTAAAAAAAATTAGTCACCAATGTGTACGCTAAAGTATAGACATTGTTTGATATTATTCAACATGTCTGACATCTTCTTATCTCAAGTTTTCAAGTAGCTACTTCACTTATCGATTTTTTCATTTGCTTTTGTCAATATATTACGATAACGATGATTCACAAAATGTGTTGCCTATATATTCATGTATAATTCAATTTTAAATACGTATTTATGAGATGCTATAGTTTTGAAACGTGTACGAATGCTAACGTGTGTCATAAGCAAAACCTGCGACGGTAGTCATTAAGTATTTCATTTGTCATAATATAGTTTCGCTTGATATATGGTAATGATCTTTGAAACACTGTGCATCATCTCCACTTAGTTCAAACACATATACTATGAAACAGACGAAGGGAACCTATTAGTCCATATAGGACAAATTTATATCTCGTAACATTTATCTTATTTTTTAAGCCATCAACGGTGTTATTTTCCTGGCTGCTTAAAACTCAACTTTTGACATTTTTATACGCCCGTTTTTGAAAATGGGAAGTATTATAGTTTCACCCTTGGCGGGCGGCGGGCGGCGTGTGGCGGGCGGGCGGCGGGCGGGCGGCGTCCACAGCAGTGTCCGCTCTCTAATTCAAATAGTTTTCATCCGATCTTCACCAAACTTAGTCAGAGTTGAATCTTGACAATATCTAGGTCAAGTTCGAATATGGGTCATGCCGGGCCAAAAACTAGATCACGGGGTCACTTAGTGCATTTCAAGGATTAAGCATGGTGTCCTCTCTCTTATTGAAGTACTTTTCATCCGATCTTCACCAAACATGGTCAGAATTTGTATCTAGAAAATATATAGGTCAAATTCGAATATGGGTTATGTCGGGTCAAAAACTAGGTCACGGTATTACTTAATGCATTTCAAGGATGTAGCATGGTGTCCGCTCTCTAATGGAAGTAGTTTTCATCCGATCTCCACCAAACTTGGTCAAAAGTTGTATCTTGATAATATCTAGGTCAGGTTCGAATATGGGTCATGCCGGATCAAAAGCTAGTTCACGAGGTCACTTAGTGCATTTCAAGGGTAGCATGGAGTCCTCTCTCTAATTGAAGTAGTTTTCATCCGATCTTCACCAAACTTTGTCAGAAGTTGTGTCTTAATGATATCTAGGTCAAGTTCGAATATGGGTCATGCTGGGCCAAAAACTTGATCACGGGGTCACTTAGTGCATTTCAAGGATTTAGCATGGTGTCCTCTCTCTAATTGAAGTAATTTTCATCCGATCTTCACCAAACATGGTCAGAATTTGTATCTGGAAAATATCTAGGTCAAATTCGAATATGGGTCATGTCGGGTCAAAAACTAGGTCACGGGATTACTTAATGCAGTTCAAGGATGTAGCATGATGTCCGCTCTCTAATGGAAGTAGTTTTCATCCGATCTCCACCAAACTTGGTCAAAAGTTGAATCTTGATAATATCTAGGTCAAGTTCGAATATGGGTTATGCCGGATCAAAAGCTAGGTCACGAGGTCACTTAGTGCATTTTAAGGATAGCATGGTGTCCTCTCTCTAATTGAAGTAGTTTTCATCCGATCTTCAACAAACTTTGTCAGAAGTTGTGTCTTAATGATATCTAGGTCATGTTCAAAAATGGGTCATGCCGGGTCAAAAACTAGGTCACGATGTCCCTTAGTGCATTTCAAGCATTTAGCACGGTGTCCTATCTCTAACATACAGTATTTTATTCAGTATTTGTAGTTCGCTCCCGGTTCCTCTTCCCTTTATGGTGTTATGTATATCTTAATGATTAGTGAGTATAGGTCTTATTCAGAACGAATGTTAAGTGGCTATGTATCTGCAAAAAAGACATATCACAATTTAAAATATTTATATAACATATTTACATCAAGTTCTAAGGTACAAGTTGTAAGGTTCCTAGACATGTATCTACTAAATAGCATGTCACAACAGTTGTCATAAGAACATGCTCATTATGTGGGGGAAATAACTAGTAAAAACGATGTATAAACACATCGCCTTAAACATGTTTCTTGATTTGTAAAACTTATCATAAGTTGAACTAAACAAATGACATAACTTACAATATAGCATACGTATATTAAATAATTAGTTTCGTTTCTAGTGTTAATGTCATGTGTGGGTAATTGTCTTGTGACTTTATTTTCCAATATCGCTTCCAACATTAGATAATATAAAAACTATTTGTAAAATTCCCCTTGCTAATTGCTATATTAATATCAGTGAAGGTGTAAATAATGTATGGAATATTAATTCGGAATTTCACATTAATATTGTAATATCATTACATAGGGACACTTTTGTAAGTATTTCACATATTGTCAATGTGGAGTTGGATGTATATATTTATACAACCGCTTCAATCAAAAAATTAAAACCATTAAATAATGTATTACAAACTTAAAAATATATGTTTGAAGGAGAAAAACACTTAAAATTGGTTATATATTGTGTTTAACACCTTCAAAGCTATTAACGGAATCTTGTATTGATAGTTATAACAAGTCAAGTCAAGTAATATTTATTTATAAGGTCGGGTATTTCAAACATGAAAACACAAGCTCTGAATAGCTTTTAAAGCCGACTTACACATTACATTACCCGATAACAACATGATAAATAGCACATACAATAAAAAATAGTTATAACAATCCTGTAGTTGAGAACAACAGAGAATACGAGTATGAATATAGTATTGCTTTAACTGTAGGTAACTTAATATTTCTTTTAAAGACTAGCATACTTAAAATATCAGACAAATTTAGTACTACAAGACTTAGTAATGAATAAATAAAAATTGTACAAAGCATAAAAAACATGAAAGATCAAACATTAAAATAAAAAGCAGTACAAATAGGAAAACCAAGGGACATTAAACACATTTAACATTACAAGACACCCCAGAACATGTAAGAAGATATATTAAGCAAGCTTTAACAAAGGATAGCAGCTAAAAATAACATGGAACATAAAATTCAAAAGCTATTTAATATCATTAAGAACAATCACAGCTTCAACAATATTGTATAATTTTAAGAGTACAAATAAAACATTAATTCTGAGAACTCTATAACTTTTAAAAATAATATTGCTCAGGCGGACTTTTGTAATGCTGAAAGTGTCCAAAAAGAAGTGAAGAGAGTAAAATAATATAAAATTAAATATAACATATATAATAAAATAATAAGCTAATAATAATAAGTCCGTATTAACAGGAGCGCACTGGCTTGGTCACGAGACACAGGGATATTAAATATATATAAGTATATATATACATTTTTTCATTTTCGTTATCTACGTTCTTTCCCGGTTCCATATATGTATTAAATGTCATACTTTTCCAACTATAACCTAAACTAATTTACATTTACGTTAACCCGTGTGAGTCTTAAGTGAGCGTCATTACTTAGTAATTTCACTAATTTGACGCCGCGTCATATTTCATTTTATTTTCGAACTCACTTCGTTCATATTTTATTTGGAAATGTCCGTGATAATTATTTAAAATTATAATCATATTGTGTTTGATACCGATGACGTAAATGTGTTACTGTTTGGTTATTTCATATAATGTGTTAATATTAATTTATGATTGTTCTTTAAGAAAATAAATAACGCAGTTTGTTGGATAATTTAAATGAAATTGGAATGTTGATCTATTTTTGTTAAACAAACAAACGTACAGAATCCATAATACATTATCAATAACTGGTTAAATCAACCCTTAGCACAGTTCGAGCAGTAAAAATGTCACATTCTGTCTAACACGCGAAGCCTTCCTGACCCCGAGCTGACAATAGAGGTCGCACGTTATCACGCAAGTAGTCGCGCATGCTGCAGATTATCCAGGAGCGAGCAGCTGAACTGGACGGTCGGTGTTCGTGAAAAGGAAACATGGGTTCTTCAATAAACACAAAGAGGTCTCTTCACCGTCGCTGCATGTCTTCGCCATGACAACATTGGGGTAAGCAGACGACATTCGGAAGTACTGATATTTCCTGCAGTGGAAGGCCACATTCTAATATTTGTATTTTGTCCAAATCAGTAGGATTATTATTAAACTATTTGCGTTTAATATACCAGTAAATTTTCTGTAATGTATTAACTGCTAAATACCGTATGCCAGGTAGCGCATTGAAGTGTTCGCCTAGAAACGACTTTCAGTTACGCCAGCTCCACGCTGGGTAACGAACTGCAGCGTTGGTGCTGCTCGATCCGTCCACAACGGCTGCCAACTCGTTTCGTCTGTAAGCCTTTTTAACACAGGCAAACCCGCTGTCTACGTGACAACGCGCGTGGCCTAAAACATAATAATAAGTTTTAAATTATTTTTTTTTTATAAAATAAAAGTGTTATGACTAATAGTATGATTGTTTTCTATGGATAAATAAACACAAACATATTTTCTTTACCGGGAATCTGCATCAGGAACTCGATGGTGTCCATTCTGACCTGTCATGACACGCCACAGGAAGTATCCATTGACGTACCTGTTTTTATTCTGTCCTTAAAAAGAATATAGCGCATATTGTATTCAGTTATGAATAGACACTTAGAAATTCACCAAGCATTGTGTTGTTTTGTAAAAAAATCGAATGTATAAATAATATCACTTTTTATTGTTTAGGCGGTAATTCAGATCATCCGTGTGGTATTTTCGTTCAAAAAAGCGTATTCATAATATAAAGCATAGTTGACATAGTAGCGCTTCGTAGCTTACAAGAGCTATTCGAAGCTTTATACCAAACAAAACAAATATAGTACTTAAACTGCTATACACATTAAATACGCCCGTGTTGTTAATTACTTGGACAGTTATCGGCGTGAATAATGAACGACCTAGATGAATTTGACGTTGTTTCCAGTGCCCAATCTATCATGGAAAGCACTGCGTTTTGGCCGTGCGTCATCTTGCCATCTTTCCCAGGGGTTTCGTTCTCGTCGATTAGAAAGTTCAGTTGTTTTCATCTTCTGACAGTGATCGACCATGGATTTGATCGTCTTCGTTGTCGCTATTGTTGTCATCACTCGCATCAATATTTTCACTCACCATAGACCTCACACGACCCTGACAGATGTCGGCGTAGCTGGTAGTATCCACGTCGCTTTCGTCACTCGCCTCAAATGTCTGGGAACAAACGGGTGTACTCGCCGGGGTACGACCAAAGTGGTCTGAGATGATACTTTCCAAATCCTGAAATATTTAAATACGCTTTAATCAAATTCTAATTTATGTATATCAGTATATTTAAAGCAACAATTAAGTGGCAATTTAATAATAATTGTATTCTATAACATGTACATACTAACACAAAAAATGTAGGAATTTCTACGATTCAAACAAATGCTAAGATCAATCAAAACAGCATTGAGCGTACTGCCTTACCGACTGCGCTATTTACTCTCAGTAGAGTGATGACGTATTGTACTTTATAGTTTCTATATATACGTTATGTTGCAAAAAACATATTTTGAATTGGCTATCCACATAAAAATAAAACATCATTAACTAACAGCTTATTAATCTTAACTTACATCTTATTAATCTGTCCATTTATGCTACTTAAACTTTAGATTTTACTTATTATGACTAGCAGTAGTCATATGCTTTTCTAATATTATTGCAAACACACATTTAATATGATTTAAATATGCGATTAACTTACAATTTTCAAACAACAACACACAGTGCCCCAGATAATTATTTGGGAAATAGGGTTTTCACCCATTGATTTTGAAAAATAGGGTGATTTCATTCTTGAAATAGGGTAAAACGAGTTATAAAAAGGTTTACCTTAAATTCATTGCTGCTTTACTTCTGTTGAAGCTGCACACTTGTATTGATTCAATAAAACTGTAAACTATTATAATTAACTTTAATAAACTGATGTTTCATAACTTCTTTAATCCTTGAAACTGTCCATAATAAAAAAAAGAATTATGTTAACTGACATCTTTGTAACTGTCAAACATATAGACTGATATTTTGGCGCAACAATCGCGGACGTTTTCGACCTCTTTTAGACATATATTTATTTCGGATCGTTATAGAAACTGAAAGTACAGACGCTTTACAAATACGTGCACAATGATTGACAGATGAAGTCAGATTGAAAACGCATGTATGTCATCGTAAATAATTTGGTCAGACGCTTTCTTTAACTATGAAATCTGGCCCGCAGAGCGTTTGAATAACTTTGACTCTTTTCCTGCTCCGTCATCCAGGCGCTTGCTGAATGAAACGGTCGCCGCGTTACAATAATAATTCCAAAGAGGAAATACCTACAATGAGCAAAGCATTTTCGATTGAAGCGATTGTATCGTACGCATTAAATTTGCAGAATTTGCGAAATGTCAAATTGGTTGCGTTTTCAATTTGATGATATTGTATTTCTTTGCGTTTTTAAATATTTTAATAGAGTGAAAGACGCAGATACGCAGCTTATCTGGGGCACTGCAACACATATTAACACAATAAATAATGTTTTCAAAATATCGTAATAGTCTCGTTATTATCTGACACTATTCTACGACCAACCAAACTTTTTTTCATTCACTGATCCAGTGCAAAACACTAGGCCTACGTGACGTGTTTTTAAATCAGGTTTAAATAAACAATGTTAAAACAAGTATAGACATAGTCAGTGACGATTGTGCGAAAACATAATATAAATAAATCTATATAGTGTTAAGGCCCTTACCTCAAGTTCGGCATCCATTCCATAAGTTTTAAACTTTCGAACGAAATCAAACACACGTGTACACAAATATCTCACGCACAAATGCAAATCAATTTTTCGCAGAAAATTATGACGTAATGAAATTGACGATTTGCCAATGACGTCGTCGATGTCATTTGTGCTGGTTTTCTCAAGGCGCGATTCATATATATATAGGATATTTGTTGGATTCGGTGGAATATCGATTTTATTTCACGAATGATCATAGAAAACAATATTTTCACGAGTGCCGCAGCCAGATGCGCCACGAGTGAAAATATAAATTTTCTATGATCACGAGTGAAATAAAATCGATATTCCATCGAATCCAACAAATTTTCTCTTTATTTTATGCTTTTTCAACCGTTTATTTACATTGTAAATGAGTTTAACTGGATTATTTCGCTGGAATTATGACGTCATTTTGTCGCAAAAATGACGTCATTTCACAGTAAAACAGTGAAAATATCGATATTTTTCACTCATATTTTTACTGTTTGAAACAGTGGAATACCAGTTTTATTTCACTGATATTTCTCTATAAATCACCGGAAAGCATCAAATAAATAAATAAATAAATATATAAATATATATATATATATATATATATATATATATATATATATATATATATATATATATATATATTATAATTCGGCTCTAATAAACATTAAGAGTCTTTATAAAATAGGGAACCTGATTAATGTACATTGCTTGCATGTACACAAATATGTTAAACACATTAAAAGCAAAACATAAGGGTAGACATAAGGACGCAAAACAGGGAGCATAAGCACTTAAGTTTACAAACTTAGGAAAAGAGTAGTGATCATGCAGGGAAACATATCTAAGAGGAGAAAATAGCAAATACAAGTACGTATTTGATTTCAACCCTTTCAGTGTCACAGGCTACACATTTTAATATTTAAAATATATTTAGTTATTTATGCCAGACGGACAAGAGCAGACTGATCCATTCCAATAATAATTATATATTGAATAACGCATCATGTGTCCGTCTGCAGGGAAGTAACACTTTGCTATCTCCCAATAGTCCGTGGTCACATTTAATTATACTACATGAAAGTGGTCGTTGAAAGTGAAAGTGTTTGTTTTATGGCATTACTCCGTATCTATTCTCATAGTTATTGAGGATTGTAAATAGAAACTTCGCAAAAAGAACCTATTAAAGTCAATATATATTCCTGTATTTTTCATTGAGGGCTTCATTCTTTCCCTTGCTATTTAAAATTCTTAATATTCCAATTCCCACTGTATTTGTAGTTGCGTGATACTTAAAGGCTTTTCTGTTGATAGAAATAATGTCATTTTTTTAACAAACGAAACTAAAACATTACCACACAATGTGTGGTCTCAAAAGCCTCGTATTTGCAGCCCTCGCAGTTGAGGGTGAGCAAATCAACCTCGAACTCGCCGACGCACAGCTTCATCATGAACTCGGTGGCGTTGCTGACTGTAAAGAGGCGTCTCCCCACCCTCGCCAGAAAACTTACTGGTAGCGCAGGCGTTGTTACATTCGATCTTTACAAATAGCACCACGTTCTTTGCACCCAAACCAAGGTTGATCACAGTGACTCTAGAGTTGTTCTGGAATTTGTTTCTTAGCATTTTGGCGTATTGTTCCAGAGTCTCTAACACAATGTAGAGCGAATTGTACCTGCGTATAAACTCGTCGTTGCCTTGGTTACCCTCAACTTCAATAAGTACTGCGTCTTCTCTTGCCAGGTAGCCATGAATAGGTTCTGCGGATGTGCTCCGCCGCGCCCCAGAACTTGGAGCCGTTCTGACCGCGGTCACGTGGCCCATTCTTAATGTACTCCCACTGGCGCGCCTCATCTTGTGCCGTCAGTACGGTACTAGCTTGGTGCACACTGTTGAACTGTATAGGTCCGTACTTTTGAAGAAGCGCTTTTTCAAATCATTCTGCCTGATTTGCAAGCATTTTATTAATGTTGATATCAATGTCCTTTACAGAAGCACCATTCGCTCGTCGAACAATCTTATTTAAGTCATGTACATCTGCATTCCGGTCATCACTGCGCGTATTGCTTTTATCAAGCGCGTGAAAAACGTCGTAACCTATGCCAAGAACAATGACTCCCAACAGGATGGAAGACTTTACATTGATTCGTTGCATCATTTGAGAGGGGTGATTATTCTTATTTCCCAGATTATCTTAGCAATATCTAAGAAATCGCATCACAGTCGACCTTCGGGTTTCTTGTCCAGGGCAAAACCTTTTCAGTTGTAACAGCGCTGAATTACAGCTCGCGGCCTCGTCTTTACAACTTGGTTGGGTATTGGTAATGAAACCCTGTCTACGCATTCGGCCATTATTCGCCGACATCTGATTCCGTTGTATGCATTGTTGATTATCACAGGCATTTCATTAATCCATTCTAAATGTATGATCTCCATTGTCAATTCGATCGTTTATTTGCCACCACAGTCACAATTTATTTTCTGTATAGTCTGCCGTCTTGTTAAATGATGTAAGCGACAGGTGCGCATAGCAACCTAAAATCGAATAATTTGTCGGCCTAATAAGCGATTTGCATTTTGTTTAATTAGTAAACGTTCCTGAAATTGTTTCAATAATTAATAATCTTAAACACCATAACGGTACAAATACAACTTGTTTGTGTTTTTTTAACTTAATTACGTGTACAAATATATGTTTTTATATAACTGAATTATGCATGAAATGCACAATTTCCACGAGGATAACATCGAGGTTTTCATCAAAAGTCTCCGAAGTAACTGCCCACGATTTTATCGTGGAGTATTACAGATTACGGTCCAATTAGTGTGCTTGGAATAACAAAGCCACTGACATTATCGATTGATATTGCCAAGGGGTTATTCACGCATGATTGATAATTTAATTCAAAACCGCGCGAATCTTCGCTGCATTGGGTCCATACTCAGATACAGTGGGCTTAGAAGTTTGGTCAAGAGGCATTAAATATGTTAATATAAGGGCGCATGGCGGCTTTTGCCTTTGAAAAGGGCAGAGTGGCGCTTAAGAAAGGCGGCTAGGCGCAGCGCCACGCAAAAAGGGCATGGGAAAAACACTACACATACATGTACATCAAACATTCCTATGAAATAAGACTGTACGCTTTAACTCAAGATTAGATAGTTGCTGTATTTGGTTTTGGTTGGTCATTTGCTACTTAACATTCGCATTCGTATTATGTTGTATTCTTCCATGACGGATTGGAAAAATGTAAGCAAAGCATACATTTCCTTGAAAGACCGTTGCCCAAGCGAATCGGTTCAATACTAAGTTTTGTTTCTGTGACTGCTATGACCTTTTAAAGAGTTTCTGTACGTGTGTATAAAGCATTAATAATTTACTTACTTTACGTACAATCTCAGCTTATGTGTTTTTCCAAGATGGCCCTTTGAATCTGTGATTCTGTAATACAGTATTTTTTCTACTGATGTTGTTTAGATATAAGTAACATATCAGTAAGTCTATAATTTATCTCTAGCAAAGAGGGAAACAAATGTGTGATATCGCGAGTTTTTCTGTACTGTTTCAGTATAAATTGTTAAGTTAAATATGCACATCTCTGCAATAAACCATATTCTAGAATTCAACAAATTACTCGTGTGTGTGTTCTTCGACGACGCTTTATATCTTTGCATTCAGTTCTTATTGCTTTTGAATTGCGCCTGAAATGGCTTACTCTATGGTGGATTGAAAATGCAAATTCTATGCGCAAAGTATTTATAATACTGTTGTCGGTGTACTTGTAATTGATATAATATTATCCGTTCATTATAGTTCACGTGAGCACAAAGGGCTCAATGAAGGCATCTTTAGCTAGGTAACACTCTGTATGCCATGTGTTCTCATATACTAAAATCGATTGTTCATCTTGGCAATATTTAGGATCAGTTAGAATCTTTGTCACGTGTGTATGAAAACTAAATACCTAAGTGAAATCTGAGATCAACTCTGGGAGCCCCATTTATGATAAAGTATTGATAAAAAATGTGTTCAGAATGTTTATCGTGAAAATATCTAAGCAAGGTTCGAATATGGGTTACGTGCATCAAAATATCTGTAACTGTGAGTCTAGGTCGTGTTTCATCTAAAATTGTGAATCAAAGTTTCATTCGTCCTCTTATTTAAACAGCTGAAAAAGTGTCCATGATTGTACTGACAATGTTTTCAGTGTTTTTTAATAATCTTTCTTTTAATACTATCTTTATTTGTAACCCACCAAAAAATGTTATTTGATACCATTGATATAACACTTTTTGTAGTAGAA
This sequence comes from Dreissena polymorpha, assembly GCF_020536995.1. Lineage (NCBI taxonomy): Eukaryota > Metazoa > Mollusca > Bivalvia > Myida > Dreissenidae > Dreissena > Dreissena polymorpha. Next base: position 58,748,557 of record NC_068362.1, read on the forward strand.
TGTTGATGATTTACGAGGTGGTACATCTTGTACCAACTAGAAAACATTGTATATTCTCTCAAATTTAGTTAGTGACATTTTCTGTCAAATGAAATGTTGTATTTTTGTCGAATGTCAAAATACTAAAAAATTGCAATGATCGGATTTGTTTATTGAATGAAACGCAGATCGTATCAGTATAAAAAGACAGTTTTAGCTTCAATTGCAATGCAATTGTTGTTATAAAAAAATGATCTAATTTCTTTTACCTGTGTCCGCCTAGCGACCGGAAACCACGGGTTCGATCCCCACTGTGGGAGCATTCTTTAGATCTTCCCCAAAGACACCAAGTTAAGTAGTTGTTTGGTAACAAGCATCGGAACGACGAACCGTTAGCAAATGTTACGTAAAAGGCGGCGCTGATGCTGTGCAAGAGATAAGTGTGAAAGTTACCGCAATAACCAACGCTTACACGTCGATTATTTTGATTTTAACACGATTTCATAAATAAGTTATCCGCGATTTAAAGGTTATAATTGAAAATTATTAAAGAATATGTCCCCCTTATCGGAGACATTCACCCGATAACGAGATTGTCGCCTGATCCGAGAATCTGTCGTAGCTGACCCATTGTTACAGCTAGCTCACTTACAAGAATATTCAATACAGAGCGGTTCATACCATACCCAACATGTGCAACCTATTCAGGTGGCTAATAAGCTGCTGTTCTTTATCTTTGGTGCACAGTGAATCCTTTCCCAAACTTTCACGTGACCTTGTTTAGCACTTTGCCCCTCAAAGTGTGTTCTGGATCCAGATCAGCCCACAATTTTTTTTATAAACACTGTATTACTATATATTTTCTGAAGGTATGTCAATACATAGCTAAAATATGTTTGTATAAACTAGTTTGGTTAAAAACTGGATTTTTTACATTATTTGAAAACGTTATACAGTCAAACTGACCAAACGGTAACCTGATAATGACGGTCAACTGCAGACAACGGTCAGTATGGATTCCCCCCCCCCCGACGAAAATCACACTATATTTCACTTGAGAATAACGGCCAATCGTCCATAACGGCCAGCTTATTCCACTCCGAAAGTTATGTATGAACTGAAAACAACGGTCACGCGTCAGTCGTTTCGAATTGCGAAAATTAAAAACACAGCACATCATTTGTCCGTATATTTTGCGGTTATAGCATCTGAGAGATCTGAGAGCGGTAATTGCCTTTGATATTATAAAAGCGGCCCGCAGCGAGTTAACAAATAATAGGGAGTTGAGTAGGTTTGTTCTCCTGGGATAATTATGGGAGGTATCTCAAAAATGAAATATGTCAGAATTTGTTACATGTTTAAAGTAATTTTCGCTCATTAAATGACCGCTAATTAATACATTGTACTTACAAGCTTGAGTATGGATTTGAAAATATCATTTCGAATCATTCTTAAAAAGAGCTTTCTAGCGTACACAACACTTTTCTAAGCACTCGGAATAATAAGCACTCGGAATAATAAATCACGGAATAACAATGAGTGGTAAACGAAAGTTCCTCACATTAAAGGAGATGGTCAAGTGTTTGAAACTGTTAAATCTGGAAAAAGTTCACGTGTTAAAGCAAGTGAGCTCTGTGTTGGATGTACGGAAGTGTAGAGTTGTTTGGTTGTGATGTCAATGGCACGTGACAAGCTTTATATCTGCATGAACGACATGCATGAGTAAACAATTATACTAGCGTTTATAAAGTCATTGATTTAGTTTAACAATATGAAATTAAATCATTTTATAAGGTATTATTTTATATTATTTAATTATGTTATTATGAAAAGTTATCGGCAATGAGCCTTTGTTTTACACTGTATGCAAACGACTGGGTTGGGTAATGCCGTAACAATACTACCAACTGACCAGCAATCTAAAAAGTGTGATCCGAAAACAACGGTCACCTGTGGACAACGGTTAATTTGGTCATTTCCCTTGACTGACCGCTTTTCTCAGTTTTGTCTGTATTTCAAAATTGTATCTGTCAATATTGTATGTCCATGATTTTACACCGTACAATATCATAAGTTAAAATCACAAAGTCATTTTTCCTTTGTAATAAATATACAAGTAATATGATAATAGGTGCTTGCTAATTTACCGCAAACAGCCTTTAGATAACCATTTTATGTAGTACGGGCAAAAGCCCGCCGTGAAGTGGTGTGCGTTGACCACTGTTTGTGTCAGTTTCTGATATATATATAGCCATACCTATCAGACTGATTTTTTTCTGTCAGCGTCATATATTTTGCCGATGCATTCATAGACCACTTTAGCTACATACCGGTAGACACTTTGACAAATGCTATACCACACGTATATGAGTACCTCGGGAAAAAATGCTAGGAAAATCATTATTTTGTAGCGCATTGTTTTCTATCTTGTTGCATTATAGGTTTTTCACCGCCAAAATACGATTTCTGATCTAGTTTGATTTGCTTTTCATGTATCATTTGTTGCTTTCTGTTTCGAACTGTTGACAGCTTATTTTGAAACCTTTTCTTAGGGCAATGATCGCAATCACATCAGATCTGGCCACCCTTATTATTCTGTCCTGTTCATTTGGATCTTTCTCTCTAAGCCAAGCCTATCCATGTGGCCAAAAACATATTCACTGAACTTATTATGTTTAGGAACCCCTTGAATTTTTAGCTCATTGTGAGCCTTTGTGATCACCTTTTGTCCGTTGTGCGTCGTTCGTCGTCAACATTTTGATTTGTTAACACTCTAGAGGCCACATTTATTGTCTGATCTTCATTAAACTTGGTCAGAAGATTTGTCCCAATAATTTCTTGGTCGAGTTTGAAACTGGGCCACTTGAAAACAAAAACTAGGTCACAAGGCCAATGTAAAGAAAAAGATTGTTAACACTCTAGAAGTCACATTTATTGTCCAATCTTCATGAAACTGTGTCAGATTATTTGTCCCAATAATATCTCCGCTGAGTTTGAAAATGGTTCTGGTCAGTTGAAAAACATGGCCGCCAGGGGGCGGGGCAGTTTTTCCTAATATGGCTATAGTAAAAACTTTTTAACGCTCTAAAAGTCTTATTTTTAGTCCATCTTCATGATACTTGGTCAGATTATTTGTTGTGATGATATCTCGGCTGAGATTTAAAATGGTAGAAGTTGTTTGATAAACATGGCCTCCAGGGGGCGGGGCAGTTTTCCTTATATTGTTATTGTAAAACCTTGTTAACACTCTATAATTCTTATTTTTAGTCCAATTTTCATGAAACTTGGTCATAACATTTGTCTCAATAATATCTCGGCTGAGTTCTTTGATGGTTCCAGTTCGTTGAAAAACATGGCCGCCAGGGAGCGGGGCATTTTTGCTTATATGGCTTAAGTTTAAACTTGTTAACACTCTAGGAGTAACATTTATAGTCCAATCTTCATGAACCTTGGTCATAACATTTGTTCTTATGATAGCTAGGATTAGTTTGAAAATGGTACCGGTTTGTTGAAAAATATGGCCGCCAGGAGGCGTTGCAGTTTCGCTTATATGGCTATAGTGAAACCTTGTAAACACACCATATATCACATATATAGTCAAATCTTCATGGAATTAGGCCGAAGATTTGTTCTTATGATAGCTTTGCTAAGTTCGAAAATGGCTTTATTTCGTTGAAAAACATGGCCGCCAGGGTAGCGGCAGTTTGCATAATATGACTATATTAAAGCCAAGTTAACACTCTAGTTGTAATGCGGATGTTGGTGCACAATGATGATGATGATCATGATAATGATGATGATGACGCTAATGATGATGATGATGATATTTTTGCAGAAATTAACATATTGGTAAAACCAATAAAACAACAAGAAGTATTTCATGTGAATCTAATTTGACTTTTCATTCACATTATCCTACTCTCTATAAAACTCATTAACCTGTGCTTGCATTGTTGCCAGGTGGTGATTGTGTATCACTCCTGGAAATTGACCCCCAACTAACTGGACACTTTAATCAAAGATCTTTGTCTTGATGTCAGATGGAAACCATTCATAAGACTAGTAATTACAACTTGAAATGTTTTACCCCTACATTTTTCAGTTAGTCAGTAGGTTATGTGTGATTATGAACGATGTGTGATTTTAGCAGGTTTTATTGTTGTTTCAACTGGAAATATCATTGCAAGGTGAGTCCAAAAATTGTTCAAGTTGTTTAAAAACACTTCGTCAAAAATGTGAACAATTGGGAAGTAAACAAACAAACAAACAACTTATCACATCTTCTAAGAAGCACAAACAGCTGTTTTGTTAAAAAGAAAAGTTATTTTGCAGTTGTTTTTGTAAAAAAAAGGAATTTATGCTACATAATTTTTGTGCATTTGAATTACAAAATGTTTGACAGTTGTTTTGATATGAATCATTTTCATGTCTTGTGTGTGTGTTTACTTCTATATTTGCACACATTTGTAACTATAAGAAAGATAAAGTAATGTTTTGTACTGTAAAAGAAGATCAATATTGAATTTCTAGTAGCAGTACATATTATCATACTCATTTACTTCTTCATAACTGACTTTGATATATGATAACATTTCAACATATTGTATTTAATTATGCAAAAACTATTGTACAAACACACAATCTGTTGAACAAATACAGTTGTTTTCGGTATCTAAAAACGTTCTTGTGAACAGGTTGTAAACAGTAATTCCCGATCAGATGCTGAGATGCTTATCTCATGATCTCAAAGCTCGACAACAATTTATGGAAAATGTACTTCCATTTTCTTTTGCTGATGCTCATTATTAAAGTACTGTCATCATATTACTTTTATCAAAATATAGCTTTGTCGCAACGGGAAACAGTTGCCTATTTTTAAAAACATAAGCACGCACAAAACTACTTATAACGCATACATGTATATATCTGCAAAAACAGCAAACCTTTTCTTTTCACAAAACAACGTTAACAACCCTCGCAAAACATTAACCAGTGCCTTTTTTCATGTCTTCGCCATGTGCACCAAGGCATGCAGAGAACAAAAGCAATTGCACTATTTGCTCACAAATGCTTGTTCCTAAGTCGACATCTCATCCCAGTGATAACCTAGGTCATCCTTGATAAAGTCTGCTTTAAAAACTTCCAAGAGTTCATTAAATTTTGTATGTGTACTAGTTTTGTCTGACATGGTTGATAAGATATTCTTAAGAGTTGTCTTTGAGAATGAATTTTCTGAAGTTCTGCTTGTAGCATCAATATCTCCCAAAATATTTAACAAAGTTTTAAAAATATCTTTGCATGCTTGTGTGGTCATTTCACGAGGCCCTACTACGCAATATTCTCTGCTGCTATAAGTGGCATAAATGGCTTCAATTTTCGTACCAAACTTGTTTGTTTAATCATTTAGCAGACATGCATTCTTTAGGTCCTAGCTCTTCAGCTATAGGCTTCTGAGATAAGGCCAAACTTTCAATATTCATATGGTTTATTGTATTCTTACTAGGCAGACTATGAGGTTTAAGTTTTATCTGATCAGCCTTCTTTTTAAATTAAGATTCTGCATAAGGAACTCTCAAGCGAAGCCGATTGATTTCTCCCCCTTTTTTGAGACAAATTAAGATAGTTATTTGCCATTAATAAAACTGTTAAACGGGCTTTTTATTCTTTTAATTGTTGTTTCACTTTTTTAATGATACCAACTTTAGATACATGTAGCTTCAATCTTTTAGTTGTCTTAAGGTCGTGATGTTCATCTTTATTGTATTGTATGTGTCACAAACTTTAACCTTGGTCATAACTTTTGCAATATTGAAGATAAGATAGTAACTTGATATTTGACATGCATGTGTATCTCATGGAGCTGCACATTTTGAGTGGTGACAGGTCAAGGTCATCCTTCAAGGTCAAAGGTCAAGTATATGGCTTCAAAGTGGCGCATTAGGGGGCATTGTGTTTCTAACAAGCACATCTCTGGTTCAAACTGGAGTTTTCAGTTATTCATGCATTAAGATCCTCTGTTAAATCTGTGGCAACATTCGTTTAACTTTCAGTTTTTTCTTGTGCAAATTTAGTTTTTCTCTGACTTGTCTGTATTTCTAATTTTGGGTGACTTCAATGGCTTTGGATACTGCACTTCTACTGACAGAAACTGCTCTAGCTTATTGTTATACTTTTTATATAGTCTTCTGCATACAGCATCATAAGACTTCTTATTTTCAGATACTAAAACATAATTTGTTTTTGCATGTTCCAGCAACCACTGACCAGTGTTGTTTTCCCCACCATTTTGGGAATGGGGCCGTGTCCCTTTGGATTGGGAAAAATCGCAGCGTTTTGACCAAATTTAGGAAATTAGTGTTGTTGTTTTGTTGCTAACAAATGCTTCAAACATGTGAAAAAACGTGTTTTAAATATTAAATTTAATAAAGCGTTACTTGTAGAGATGTATGGGAGATTAAATAAAACTTACTGAATTTTGAATTCCCTTTTATATGTAGATGTATTCAAATTGGAATGTACTAGAAAGACAGTTCTCAGTTAAAATATCAACATTTACACTTTCAAATTTTCAGTTTGTTGACTCGCATCAGTAAGAAAGCCCCCACTTTAAATAGTCTGCACAAGGTGATCAACAAATACAAGTGAATCGTCAAAATCTATGGTATTATCGCGATCGTGTGGGATAATAGAGGTACAAAGCGTTGTGCGTTCAGGTTCTTCCTTTTACTTCAGATTCAAATATAAACATGACGTATATAAACAACAACAAATATGGCGTGACGTCAGGGACGTAATACACTTAAGCGCGGCGCGGCAAATAACGTTACGTTACATTCACAACATTCTGGGGGCCGCGAAAAGTGACAATTATTAACAATCAGAGGAGAATATGTATCATTACTTATGATATCCTGAATCATTCGTTAAAATCTTAAGATTGCAGTAACACTAATTTGACCACAAGTATACACGTTGATTTGAAATGAATATCAAATGTTTATCACTCAATTTCTGAATAACAATTTCTTAACAACAATTTAATAAGTGTCTCTCGTATTTCAATTACATGTACACTCAACTGTCTATTTCGGTATTTCAATCACAATTGCGCGTTAACCTTTAATACTTAATTGTTCTCTATTCAACATCACTGACTGTTTCTAATGGATAGAGTTTCACTATTGGTCTATTTGTTATTCCACGTTTCGTCTTTATCTTCGCGGCACGGACTGAACCATCATTTCCGGTCATCAGCTCTAGGACTACAGCAAGTTTCCAACGGATACGTGGTCCCTCATCGTATATCTGCACGACATCTCCGACCCTAATGCGTTTCTCGTTAGAGCCCGTTGTTGTGTGGAACTCTCTTAAGGCAGTTAAGTACTCCGACTTCCAACGTCTCCAGAACTGTTCGATGATGTCTGACTGCTGCTTCGCCCGATTGGTTAGTGTCGTCTGGTCACTTTGAATTTGCGTCATTTCATCGTCGGATAAATGTGTGTGATGCGGAAGTGACGTCATCTTGCGGCCATAAAGAAGATGTGATGGCGTTAACGGCTCCAAGTCGTCGATGCTTGATGATACGTGCGTTAGCGGTCTATCGTTGATAACAGCTTCAATCTCTGTCACTATCGTCTGCAACGTTTCCATGCAAACGTATCGTCTTCCGAGGATCTTCTTTAGAGACGTCTTAGTGAGTCCAATGAGACGTTCCCAAAAACCACCGTACCATGGTGCACGTTTGGGAATAAATCGCCACTCTGTTCCCTTTCTGCTGAGCTCCTCTTGTACGACTTGGGAGTTGAATAGCTTCTTAAGGTGATTAGCAGCAGCAATATAAGTCGAAGCATTGTCTGATATCATCACCATGGGCAACGACTTCCGGCTGGCAAATCTACGGAACGCTTGAAGGAACGAGTCGGTTGATAGGTCTTGTACAACTTCCAAATGGACGGCTCTTGTTGATGCGCATGTAAAAAGGCAGATGTAGCATTTCGTTTCACTTCCGGTAGCGTTCTTTACAAATAATGCGCCAGTGAAATCTACACCTGTGACGCTGAAGGGTGGGGCTTCGCTTACTCTGACTTTGGGGAGGGGAGGTGGGTCTGGTGCTGCATAGGGTCTTCCGGTTACTCTGGTACACTGTATACATGTCCTTAGTAACGATCTTACACACTGGCGGATGGATGGTATCCAGTACTTCTGTCTGATCTGTGTAATGGTGCTGTTAACTCCGGAATGAAGTTGGTTCTTGTGGACATCGAACACAATCAATTTGGTCAGGACATGTTTCTTTGGTAAGAGGTAGGGAAATTTGACATCATACTCCAAGGGGGCGTTATGAATTCTACCACCACAACGAAGTAATCCTTGCTGGTCCAGGTACAATCTAAGTTGCTTAACAAGCGGTAAACGGGTACTGTTTGATTGAAGATTTTCTACTTCATCTTGAAAGTTGGTTGTTTGACACGATCTCAGCCATTTAACTTCTGCCTCTTTTAGTTCTGTTGCTGACAAGCTGTTGGTTAGTCTTTCATCTCTTGGTCTTCTGCAGTTGCGGATGAATCTGTGTACATAAGCGGTGACGCGAAGTAATTTCAGGTAAGTACTGTACTTCTCTATGTTGATGGCTCTATGAACGCCCGTGATCTCCGTGCAATTTAACATTACCACATTTGTCGCCTGCTGAGAACTCGTGTCTTCACTTTCGGATGTCTTCTGCAGAATTGACTGGTCGTATTTCCAAGTAGGCCATTCTTCTGAGTGAGGTAACCATGTCGGACCGGCGTTCCATAACTGGTTGTCAAGGTAGGTATCTGCTGATACACCACGTGTCAGTAAATCTGCTGGGTTTTCATGGGTGGGGCAATACCTCCATGGTGATTGATCTGTTAGCTGGTGGATTTCGTCTACTCGGTTTTGGACAAAGCGTTTCAATGATTTGGATGTAGTTAGCCAGTGGAGTACAATCTGGCTGTCTGACCAAAATGTCACTTTCTGTGGGGGTATGGACTTTTGTAGGTGGGATGAAAGTCTTGCTCCAATCAATGCTGCCATCAGTTCAAGTTGGGGTAGGGTTAATGTCTTTAGTGGCGCTACTCTGTTCTTTGCCATTACGAGTCTAGATTGTGATTGGTCGCAAATGTAGGCTGCTGTTCCGTAGGATTTGACGCTTGCATCTACAAATATATGAAGGCTGGTTTCACTGTTCACTGAGGGTAAGAATTGTCGGGAAAAGTTCACACCTGTAGCTCTGTTGAGGGATTTAGCTAGCTGGTTCCAGGTCTCGCATATATGATCGGGTAAAGCGGTATCCCAGTCATATTTGGCTTTCCATAGTTCTTGAAGTAAGATCTTTGCACTGACGGACACGGGGCTAAGTAGACCAAGGGGGTCATAGATCTGGGATGAGTGTTTTAGAATGGTTCTCTTCGTAACGACATCTAGGATTGGGATGTTTCTTTCAGCAAATGACATTTCATCCTTGACCGGGTTCCATCTCATTCCAAGTATCTTAACAACTTCGTCCGTATCTAGCACATTCTCTTTTTTTGCACGGGATCTAAGTGTTTCACTGTTGGAGGTCCATGAACGGAGGTTCATACATGCGCTGGACATCAAACGTCGGGACTCTGTGAAGTAGGTTAGTAGATCTGACTCTTTCTCGAAGCTTGAAAGTATATTGTCCACGTATATATCTTTCTCGATGACCTTGGCTGCGGGCACGTGCTTGTTTATTTCAAGATGTTTCAAAATGGTCGCACTAAGCATGAATGGCGAGCAGGTGGCACCAAATAACACGGACTTGAAACGGTAAGTTTGTAATGGGCTGTTGGGATTAGAAGTATCGCTTGTCCATAGAAATCTGGTAGCGTCTCGGTCTCCTTCATTTAATCCGACATGAAGGAAGGCTTTCTCAATGTCTGTTGTGATGGCGTAACCATGGAGACGGAATTTCACTAGTATGGTGGTAAGGTCATTCAACATGGGTGGGGTCGACTCTAAACAATCATTCAAGCATGGGAACTGGGTAGATGTGCGGCAGCTGCAATCATATACTATCCGAATGGGCGTGGTCGCTGAATCCTTTTTCACTGGGTGGTGGGGAATGTAGTGGAGTTGTCCTGTGGGTGGGGTATCGTTATCAATTCTCTCAATAAAACCACGTCGTTCCTGTTCAGCAATGATTTCGTCATATTTCTGGAGTAGATGGGGCTCTCTACGTAGTCTTCTCAGAGTACTCTCGGTTCTTGCTTTCACTATGTCGTAGTTACTAGGGAGGGGCGAGTGGTCTAGTTTCCAAGGTAATTTGGCAGTGTACCGTCCGTTCTCGTATTCTATGGATGAAGTCTGGTAATCCTTGAAATAGCGTGTCTTGTCTATATTCTCGTCGCTCTGAGTAACTCCCATACTCTCCAGATTCCAAAAACGTTCTAATACGTCCGTTGTCATAGGCGACGCCATTACATTGAACACGTGATCTGTAGCTCGGTTGTTTTGTGCTTGGAAAGGTCCCGATAACAGGTAGCCGATCTTTGATCTCACAGCGGTGGGTCCATTTCCACGTACTATGTGATCTTCAACGATATCCCAGTAAAAGTCTGCACCTATCAGCATCGAAATTGTAAATATGGAGTTTCCTGTAACTGGATGGGCGAGTTTAAGACCTTGTAGATACGGTAAATCGGACACTGATTGTTGGTATCTCTGGTTGAGGGGCGTTGAAATGGTAGGTACTATTAATACTCGTATCGGGATCTTCTGGCCTCTATCTGTAACAACGTTCACTATAGCCACATCTGTTTGCTGTGCTTTGTTGCTAGTGCTCCCGAACGACGATAAGTATATAGTTTCTGTGCCTTGTATAGGGAGTTCAAGTTCCTGTGCCAATTGTTCCGTAATGAACGACTTCTGGGCACCCTCATCGAATAAGATGTTTGCTTCAGTCTGTACTTTCACAGACGATACGGTTGCTATGGCAGTTTTTAACAATACATCCTTGTCTGGAAGGCTCGTGCATGAATGAAGTACGGCTGTTTCCGGCGATGCAGTCTCGGCGTTTTTCGTCTGGTTGTCCTTTTCTCCTGATTTGCAAATTGCCGTATGTTGTTTTCGCTGGCAGAATTGGCATCGTCTCCTTGAACCGCATTTAGCTACTTGGTGAGTGCCTAAACAGTTAAAACACAAGTGTTTCTCTTTTACTATTTTCAGACGGGATTCTGCATCTGGGTGGGTTTTACATTCATGGGATTTGTGGTCACTATCACAAAAGGCGCACTTTATCTCGGGTCTGTGTGATGAACTTCCGGTTGAAGGTCTTGGGTAATTGGGGGTGGCGGGATTTGTGGGCGTGGGGGGTTTCCTATATTTCGCTCCTGTATGAAATGACGCTGTTGCGCTGAACTCCTCTACTTCCGGTTCGCTACGGATGTTACCTGTTTCTAGGATTCCAATCTCCCTATTGATTGCACGACGCAGATCTTCTAGTAACCAACTGTTATCTCCCTTTTCACGAGCTAACTGCTTCTTAATTTCAACTGGCATCTTATCTATAACAACTGGGACTAGCAAACAACCTTAAGTGTCTTGACTCTGACCCATAGCTTCTAAACTCCGAATGTAGGTCTCCATTTTATCATGAAAAGTTCTCAAACTGGACACTTTACTGGACGGGGCGGGTAGTTGTAATAGAGCCTGCATGGAAGCGTGTATGATTTTATGTTGCTGGCCATACCTTTCCTTCAGTAGATCTATAGCACGTGCATAATTTGCGTTAGTCATGGCAAAACCTTCAATAACTCGTGCGGCATTTCCTTCAAGTTGTGATTTGAGATACGTGAATTTCTGGACATCGGTCAGATTAGCGTTCATGTGAATGGTAGACTCATATGAATCCCAAAAGGATTGCAATCGCAATATATCTCCACTAAAACTTGGTAATGCAATTTTAGGTAGCCTGTAAAATTGCGTCGAATCGCTACTGACTGAATGATTAGAATTGTAACTTACAGTTCTGTTGGGAAAGAAAGAAGAAGCGTCCGGGTTCAAACCATTGTTGTTGCTCTGCTGATTACATGAATTTCTCTGGTCATCTCGTGGTAGGTCGGTAGTATGCGGGGCTGCTCTCTTTTCCTGTTGATCTCGGAAAGCTCGTAAGCGACACAGCTGGATATCCAGTTCCGCTGAATACGTGTCTGTTTGAAAAATTTCTTCCTCTAATCCATCTATCTCCGTCTGTGAAAGTATTTTCTCAATCAGTGTCTCTAGAATCGTGACTTTCGCTTCGATAGCTTTGAGAATAGCGTGAAAATCGGTCAATGAATCGTTCTCCTTAGATTGTTCGATTTTCTCCAAATATTTCTCAATGAAGCGGCGGTGACCCTCTCTCTGTATCTGTATTTTCTGTAGATTCATTTTTTTGTAACGGCACCAATATCGCGATCGTGTGGGATAATAGAGGTACAAAGCGTTTTGCGTTCAGGTTCTTCCTTTTACTTCAGATTCAAATATAAACATGACGTATATAAACAACAACAAATATGGCGTGACGTCAGGGACGTAATACACTTAAGCGCGGCGCGGCAAATAACGTTACGTTACATTCACAACAGGTATTTTTGGTTATGAATGAGTTAACTGTACTCAGATTGTCCTCTGGGATGTATTGGTAAAATATTTTAAAGTTTGGTGTCACATCCATTAAAGCGAGATTATACGATTTTGACAAATATTAATTAATTTATATAAAATGTTAAAAAAACATATTCAACATATATTCCAATATAAATCAAAATAACAGTTATGAAGAACATGTGTCGAAAAATGCGAAATAAGTAAGATTTTTAAGTCTGAAATCGAAAATGTCTGTACATTCGAATTCGCCAGCATGTAATTCATGCATGTACGATGTGAATATTAATTTAGCTTAACGGCTCATTTTTAATTCCTGCAATGATATCTATTCATACGACACACGAACACTAACTAAAAAGACGAATGAATCGGTTATTGTAGGACAATATGTACAAAATATCTTCGTCATAATCGGGTCAGGGCGCTAATTTGTCTTAGCTGTATTCTATAAAATTCTTCTTCAATGTATAATTTGTCTTGTCTATTTTGTGTTATTGTAACACATTTTATCAATATATTACAATTTAATACATATATAAAAATCGTATAATCTCGCTTTAAGCAACACACATTTTTTGATATCCTCTAGAATAAGCATGCTGGAACAGCAAAACAGCAATACACGACCCATAGCAGTCCGCACAGGCTAATAAGGGACGACACTTTCCGCTTTTATGATATGCTTGTTTAAAGAAAGTATCTTCTTAGCAATAATCCAGTTTAGGCGGAAAGTGTTGTCCCCGATTAGCCTGTGCGGATTGCACAGGCTAATCTGGAATTAAACTTTAAACACATACATTAAACCCCCTTTTCACAGAGCAGGGCTCATTTTTAAAAATCACTGTGGGTCATTAGGACAACTTTCAGAGATATGAACTTGTCGCCTTTTCTTGCCGAAAACCGAACTGGACTTTTTATTATAAAAACACTGTTGCATTTTTAGCTCACCTGAGCAAATTGTGCTCATGGTGAGCTTTTATGATCGCCTTTTGTCCGTCGTTCGTCGTGCGTTGTGCGTCGTGCGGCGTCAACAGTTGCCTTGTTATTACACGAGAGACAACATTTATTGTCCAATCTTCATGAAATGTGGTCAGAAGATTGGTCTTAATGATATCTTGGACGAGTTCGAAAATGGTGTTGTTTGCTTGAAAATCATGGCTGTCAAGGGGCGGGGCATTTTTCTTTATATGGCTATAAATGGCTATAGTAAAACCTTGTTAACAATCTAGAGTCTACATTTATTGTCCGATCTTCATGAAACTTGGTCAAAAGATTCATCCCAATTATGTTTTTGACGAGCTTGAAAATTATGCTTGTTGCTTTAAATTGTTGCTTTAAAAACATGTCCACCAGGGGGCGGGGCATTTTTCCTTAAACGTCTATATATAGTTTTAGTAAAATAATGTTAACACTCTAGAGGCCACATTTATTGTCTTTGACAAGTTCGAAAATTGTTTGGGTTGTTCGAAAAACATGGCCACCAGGGGGCGGGGCATTTTCCTTATGTGGCTATAGTAAAACCTTGTTAACACTCTAGAGGCCGCATTTATTTCGATTATAATAAAACTTGGTGAGAAGATTTGTCCCAATGATATCTTAGATGAGTCGAAAAATCGTTCTGGTTGGTTGAAAAACACATGGGGGCGGGGTATATTTCTTTATATGGCTATATGGTTATAGTCAAACCTTGTTTACACTCTAGAGGTCACATTTATTGTCTGATCTTCATGAAACTTGGTCAGAAGATTCGTCCCAATGGTATCTTGGACGAGTTCAAAAATTGTTCCAGTTGGTTGAAAAACATGGTCACCAGGAGGCGGTGCATTTTTGTTTTATTTGGCTATTGTAAAAACTTGTTAACACTCTTTAACGTCACATTTATTTTCCAATTTCCATGAAACTTGGTCAGAATATTACCTTGGATGTGTACGAAAATGGTCCCGGTCTGTTTAAAAACGTGGCCGCCAGGGTGTTCACTATTCATGAAAGTCGGTTAGAACATTTGTTCTAATGACATCTTGGGCTGCACAGAACAGGTCAGTCCCTTTGAATCTCAGGTGATCGACTTTGGGCTTTTCAGGCCCTCTTGTTATAACAGGTATTTAATAATAAGTTTTTAAATGCTGTTAAAGTGTTTATAATGAAGTCGTGTGGTGTGTATTCATACATTTTATCCTCACAATCAGTCGTAAAGATAATCAATTACAAAAAACTTGCCAGCTGGACTCTGAGATTGAGCTGGTGAAGATAGTAGGGTCACTGGGTGGCTGGGTTGACTGTTGGCTGAAGCTTGGAGTTGGGAGTGTCTTGGGCGTAGCTGTCAAACAAATCCAGCTATCAATTATTTCACTGCCATTGGATAGAGAAATTGGAGATATGCCCTGGCTGCCTGTTATATCAATGACCAATGGTTCTTTGTTGATTTCCGAAAACATCAAGGATATTTACATAATTTACAATTCTGTCATTGATGTCTCCATTTTTTTGTTAAAAAGCCTAAACAAATTAAGACGGGTACCCCACCCACTTTCACGTTTGATTACCCTTAAATCAAGCTGAGTTCCATATCGTGCTTCAAAAACAGAGACATCAACGAACCTAAAAATGCAATGTAAGCTAATGATCAGAGATAAAAGCAGCTGTATGCTGTCATTTCCTGTGCGAATGGAAGAATTATATAAAAAAAATATTTGACATCCTCATCCTGATCCTGCTCAGATTTATCCATGGTGCAGACTATACTTTACAAGATGGCAGCTTATGTTGTTACTTTCAATCAAAACTGTTTGGGGCTGTACAGCTGTTTGAGTGTTATCTGGAACTTGGGTGCTGACATTTCTTGTCTTTCCATTTAATATGTGATGGCAAAGGAGATATTTTATAAGAAATATATTTAAATATAATTTCAACTATGAAAAATCTACAAAACGTATATCCAGCGTTACCTCTTGAGACACATACAAGCGCTGATGACGCTAAATGCAAGCAGACATAATCCAAGAGTTGTTGCAACCCATATCATAGTGGACGTTTTCTTTGCATCTTCCTTTGTTATTACTTTTTAGTGTCATTTTGAACCTGGGTAGTGACATTTTTTGTCTTTCCACGTCGTCTGTGATGACATCGCCCAAAAAGAGATCATATTGTAACAAATTTGTCAACAAATAATTTCAATTATAACTAATCTATAAAGTCTACATAAGTAATATCCAGCTTTTTCTCTTGAGATAAATGCAAGTGTTGATTACGCTTACTATTAGTAGACATAATCTAAGAGCTGTTGCAACCCATATGATGGTGGACGTTTCTTTGCATCTTCATTGGCTATTACGTACATAACTCTGTGTAAACATGTCAATATGGAGCACCTTGTAAAACATGATTTAACAAAAATCAAATGGTATTATGAAAGACAAAGACAAAGACAAAGAAACAAATGTATTCTCGCTGTATTTTGAGTACAAACATACATATAACAGACTATCCATTTTAAATTTTCCTCTGTTATAACGGTGAGGACACCAGCACTTCAACAGCTGAACAATAACCTGTGTTGAAGTGGTCTGGAGTGTTGACTGTAATGGTGTTGCAGATTGGGAGGTTACTTTATATGTAATGACTGATGTGTGTTGATCACTGGAGAGTACTAAATATAGCATGAAATACTTTTAAAAAAGATATAAAAATAGTAAAAATGGAAAGTCACAAGAACATTTACAAATAAAACAGATTTCAGCAACCAGCTGAAAAGTGATAATCGTTAATTTCGTTTAATATTCACGATATATCTCCACTTCACCTGCTACGAAATTTATTATCGAGATCACAAAATTGCAGCCATCTGCAAAGAAAATTAACACTAATCACTCTCATACTGATATGACTAGAAAGTAAGCGGCATTTATAAATTAATTACACAAAAGTAATAAAGATGATACAGTCGCGAAACAACCTGTTTCGGCACTAAAGTTCCGCCATGTTAATTGTCATGTGATTACCCCCTCTTAGAATACTAGTGTTTCATATTGCTGTACTTGTAATGTATAAAAAAATCACATAGCTCTCCTCACTTTTAACTGATATATTTACATATTTTCATAGACGGGTTTAGATTAAGTTGTTATATGATTGCATCTTCAACGTCAAAATAAAAATAAACTATAAAAGGTCTTTTCTTCTGTTTTGTTAAAAAAGAACGAGGTCCGGTAAAATCTGATGAGGTCCGGTTAATTTTAAAAGTTATCGGACCTCATGTCCGGTAAGATTTTTTGTCCTTCACATGGGTTTGGTATTTTACGCCTATATTTCAGCCATATTGGGTACTTAGGAATTTTCTTTTCCATTGAAAACTGACATAGTACATGGCATGGTTAATCTATAAATATTATTATTTGTTATTTATAAGTGCAAACAGAATACATTTCACATGATGATATAAACAGACTTTCTTTAAAATATTCAACATACATGTGCTGTACCTCTGTCTTGATTAATCACTATTAACAAATTTTAAAAGTCCCTATTTGATCCACCAATACGACGGGCTGCCATTTTTTATTCCAAACTTCATTTGATTGACTTACTTTTGATTCAAAAGTTAATTTGAATAAAAACTCAATTGAATCATTGGTTAAACTGGTAACGCACTTTAATCTTTTAAAAATACGTACCAAGATTTGCATTGCGTAATGTTACGTACTATGAAGATTTGTAATGCGTTCTTTTAATTTTTCATTGCGTAGATACGCAGACACGCATATTATCAGGAGCTCTGACCCATACTAAAAATTACAAATTTTGCTATAAACACACATTTACAATATTTTTATAACAAGAGACTCTTCCAGTTGTGTGTGAGACATGGAGCTACTTTGCTTTTTGCATATTCTTTTAAGACATGTTGGATGATTTGATGGATTAGTAGTTGTTTCAGATTCGAGTGTCCACTAAAATATGTGAATATTAATTCTGTGTTTGTAGAGATATGTTGCTGTAGTTTATGATGCTTTGTAAGTTCTTGTAACCACTTATCTGCGTTATATCAGTTGGACAGCCTCCCGATTCCCGCAGGTTCTGCACCATGTGTTTTACGGTAGAGTGGTTGGCAAGTTTCATTATTATTCCTGCACCAAAAAATGCACATGTTTTGACACCCATTCTCATGCTGATGAACCAAGGTTTTGTTTCACTCTCTTGCAACCCTTTCCCACTCAGAAGCAAAGTGGAAATGGCTATGTGAAACAGCATAAAAACAGAACAGCCTGCGAGTAACTCGCAGTAAGAAAGGTCTTAATTAAATGTAACTTTCTTAGGGACTACAAATGCCTAAAATAGGTGCCTAAGTGGTAAAGGGTTAAAAGAGTTTTCAGCTCATATAAAGACTGTCTGCGCAACTACTTGGGTTGTAGATGTACAAAATGATGTTCTCTTTTATAATCATATCAAATTGCGCATGTGTTCAGGCAATGCAATTAAATCCAAACAACTCACGTTTCTTTCCAAAAAGAGGGGGAAACTATTTATTCTGTATTGTCTGTATCTTCATTTTTATGTTTTTGGACAATTCTTTAAAGTACAAAATATCAAAATATAAACGTTTCATTATGTGTGCTTGAGCGTAACTGGTTGTGTCCAGGATTGGCACATACTTTCCTGCTGTTAAATCGCAGACCATCAGCAAGGTATTCCACAAAGTCTTGGATGTTTTGCCACTCACACCTGACCATCATGAAGTGGAAGAACAGATGTTTCAACTATTTTTACAGATTTTTAGTGATGTGTTATCCGACCATCTTGTCAGAATTAAACTCCTCTTCTGAGATTGTCTACCGTTTGAGATGAAATGCGTTTGAAGCTTTGCCCGGGCCCCAGAGATTGCTAGTACCACGGTGTAACTGTCTTTCATGTCCAATTGTCTTTATGCTCAACGAAGACGTCTTCTCTTGTTTTACCGTCCTGTGCACTGGCAGGTGGTGGAGCAATTTCTCTTACAAATGCATTAATTTATTTTACATATTTGATCTGTATGTTGTTCATGTACACAGTATCAACCATTAAGAAAAAGCAAAAAATTCAAATCATGGGCATGGTCTAGTACCTTAACGTGTATACATAACTCTTTGTTTCTTCTATGCTTTACCAGGCTTTTCAACAGCAGGTTATGTGCAATCATAATATTTCGTCACATGATACCTGCAAAATTCCCCTATGTGATCAAGTACCACTGTTGTTCAGCTGAAAGTCCCTGTCTTAAGATTTTGACTGGCATGGTGAGAGAAGTATGCCATTAATTGTGACTCCTTTTTTCAATAAGGTTAGTTTGGTTTTCTCACTTATGTCAAGTTCACTGCAACAATTGACATGACGCCTTATCTATGGTCGCACCGCCTACTTAATCACGTGGCTCAGCGGGTAGCAAACCTAGACAAGCTAACACCAAAATGGCTTCATTGCCTATATACTGCATGTAGATTAACGCGATATTCCGGATTATTTTTATGGACTTTTGACACCATATAACACTTGTTTCAGGGGTTTGTGTCATTTAGTTATTCTGCGAATGCAAAAACTATACGTTTATAGAGAACATCAGCTAATTATAACGGGTTTTTCGTTACATGAATAACGCTCTCAAATGCTTGCTCGCTGACCGAAATCGAACCTGTTATTACGTGTGATGTTGGTATTAGCAATAAATTAACACTTCTTCAACGGCATTTACCCATGTTACTTACGAAACATTTTCACTCGTGTGTTTGACACGAAATAGCGCTTTAAACTGGGATTTCGGTGAAGTTTTACACGCTTTCTGACACCGAGTGTACCAAAATCCCACATGTTATTACGTATAAAAGTGATATTAATAATATTGAACATTGCTTATGGGACATTTATCAATCACTATAATTGAAAGTGCAAGACAGCACAATAAGTTTGCTCATTGTCATATATAAAGTAGCGCTGTATGAAGGGGAATTCAGTAAAGCTACCTGTATCAGACGCTGGCGCAGGTACCGACTTCTCCCAAGTTCGGCATTTATTGGTTATATCAGTAATAATAAATCTTATTATGTGGCATTTATCGATTCGATTCTATTAAAATAGAAACATATAATCGTTTTCACTTATTTCTGACACACACAAAACTCGATTTATAACGGGGATTTCGTTAAGTTACGCAAAGTTGGTACCAATCTTCTCCTTTATTCTACAAGCACACGTGATATAATTCATACTTCATAATGCGTAGTTATTTGTAACATAACATTTCCAGTTTTTTAAATAAATAAATGCTCCATAAGGACGATCTCGGTAATTCTACACATTGAAGCGTCCACTTGCTCTCGTCAAGACCGAATTTCCGCGTTTGAAATGGTATATATTTAATTAATCTAACTTATGGATACCGAATGTCAGAGTTACATAAAACCTTTTCACACCGTTTTTGCCTTATTTCATTTCCGCTTTTTTTTCCGACAACTCAAACGAAACTCGTTGAAAAAAATGAGAACTAGGCATTCGATCTCAAAGGTGGATTAAAAGCGTTCATTGGTTACATCACATGTCTGCACATGTGTAGATACCGTTATTAATATAATATATCACGTGTCACTTTTAAATAACATGTATTATGGCATTAACGTGCATTACTATCAGAGTAATTAAATACAGCACAAATTAGGCTTCATGCTGGGTTTCTCTTTAAGTAAGGCAGATGAACCTCGTTCTGTATATTAATGACCTAGTAACTGATAAAACTATTTAAAAAAACGTGAAATCTTATGTGACAGTCAGATCGATAACATAAACTATTTAAATCTGCTAGTATATCCGATAAAAAATATATTATAATTGTCTTTGACAGTGTTGACGTTCAGTTGTTCGTGGTGACGACCGCATGTATTTATACATCTCTTACACTTCTTAAGATCTCTTTTCGGCTTTGGAAACGATATAAATTAAATGTCACCAACTAATCTTTCAAAATATCGATTGTCCGAGTTACATAGTCCCCATCGACACCGTTTAACCATTTTAATCTACTTTATTTAGAGGAAAACAAAACAAACTCGCTAAAGTAAAAGTGTACCTATACATAGCTTGTCTAGAAAATGGCGGACAGTTCGTTGCTAACTAACGCGCCCGATTAATCTATCGCTGATTGGTAGATCAGTTCTTAGATAAAACTTGATTGACCGGCGGCGTCATGTCAATTCCATGATCTGTTGAGCTGAACACAAACTTGTGGTACAGCATAAGTCCCGTTTATTGCATACAGAATTGCTGAAACACAGCTGCTTGTCATACAAATCAAACGTCTCATTCACAATATGTGAGACGTTGTGACCTTTGCGGAAGAATCTTTCAATCCTTATTGCTACAACCTGTTATAATAAAGACTAAAATCGGCTGATATCCCTAAATAAACATATGCTTTATCTTTCTGTAAACTTGCATTTGGCCTTGAAAGTAGTATATAAATTACTTGATTCTACAATCTCGCATGAAATCATTGATGGTACTGACGGCATACTGTTGTGTATAAAACAACAAAATATTCAACCGAATGATTTGCCTTGGATAATTTTCTCATTCAGTCATTTATAAGAAAAAACACTCAATGGTAATGTACTAACATTCGGATTTGAATATTGTACAATCTTCTCGGTCTGGATACTAAAAGAAGCAGCTGGCTAATCGAGCAATTCCTCTTCCAACTTGAAGGCAGCATCGAGAGACTGGGAATTGGCTGACCTGTTTAGTGTCTCCCGAGACAAACTGAAAGGATCCAGTGGTCATGGAATGAAGGAAAAGGCAAAGCTGCTGTTCAAGAAGGAGAGGAGAATTTCTGAGCTGTCCGAAGCCCAAAGACTCGGATACCAAATCCAATAAATGATTTAATCCTGTATAGTTACCGGAAACAAAACGGTAACATCTATCAATTTCCATCTCTGACAAACCGTCTAGAGGATTTTTCGTTGGTACACTGTCAACCTTTAAGCTTTTTATTCTGTGGTCGACCTTGAAATATGTTTGTAGCAGAAATAGTGTTTTAATACAGCACATTACTATTTCAAATGTGCAGTCGTATTACGCATCTATCAAACAGATCTGAAATGGAGATAATTGTTAAATAATATCTAACTTCTCAAGGCAGGATGCGCTTCAACAAATCAGAAGTTGATTTAAATAGCTTGCAAGGTCTAATCTTTTACTGTGGAGTGTGGTCCTGTACGTTATGAACACGAGTTGTTGGATCTCTTGAAGGATCCAGGCATGGTAAGCTCATCATATCATCGACCACTGACAGCTCTCTACCCACTTCTCTTTCCTTGCAATCATTTTGATTTGTTTGTGGTCTAAGTAATCCTTTATCAAATAAGCCGTCATTAGAGAGGAGATTTTGACTGACGGTCGCCTCTTTATGCTTGTTGTATGTATGGTATTTCGGATACTGTCATGCTCCAGAAAACGGCTATTTATTTTTCACGACCGGTGAAACCTGATGGGACTTATGGGTTGCTCTCTGTGTGTCTCTGTAAGTCTGTCACACCTTTCTGGATCCTGCGATAACTTTAAAAGTTCTTCATAATTTTTCATGAAACTTGAAACATGGATAGATGACAAGATAGAGATTATGCGCGTCATTTCATTTTGTTCTTACGTCAAGAATTATGGTTGCTATGGCAACAAATAGACTTGAAATATTGCTGAAAATGGTGGAGTTTCACCGGTTGGAGACTTATATTGCTTGGCAGTTTCTTGTTTAAGCATATCTTTCAGTCTATATTGGTGAGCAGTGGCTGAATGGTAAATTGGCTTGAATTGGTGCAAAGGCTATTGCCACACAGATGACTGACCAATTCATTAGAGCACAGTGCAATCCAAAGGTTACAAATAAGGGCCTATCTTTGAGCAAATTGTGGCTGCCCCTTTTCAGTAGATGGCATTATAACCCATATTCTCCTGTTTTGGGGTCAGGCATCCTTGGTCGTACAACCAATCCACACTAAGCAATCTAACTTTGGGCTTTTTTGGCTTTTTTAACTGTTTTCTCATGCAATCGTACCCAGATTGTTTCTGCCAATTTTACATTTAACAGACCACACACTTTTTGAACACAAATCAGAAGGTCACACTATATTATATATACTATCATTATGTACTAGTTATTCAATGTAAAAGCGACAACAATAAGTGAAAATAAATGCAACATTTTGCTCATAGAGACCATTAAAATCAAACTTCATAAAAATCAACAACATATAATGGGCCTGAAAATGTATTGTTTGTGGGGATTTTTCTATTCACATTTTAATAGAAAAAAAACACACATACACTTGTAAGAAAATAAATAATCTTAATGAAGAAGAACAAACAAATATAAAGTATTTAACAACCAATTATACATGTTTCAGCAGAGAAAGAAGACTACTGTTTATTTACATTATTTTTTGTTTTAAAAATACTATGCTGCTTGCTGATGCCAATGTTACTTTGAAGAGAGTGACATTGCCATTAATGGAATATTACCTCATATATTGGACCATATATCTAAGTTACTTTGGAGAAAGGAACTTGTATATGTATTATGGATAAACCATTTTATTGACCTTGTAGCAATATCATGTACATCATGTTTTTCACAAATATACGCTGATGGATTGTTTAATCATCATTATGCCGTTGAAATGTTGTAAGATAATTTACCAGACTGGCCATTTCAGGATTTTAAAATTCCTTGGTGAATTAGAGTATGAAATATTAATGCTTTAACATTTATGTGCTGTCAATCTTACACAGGAGCTATTGTAACGCACACAGTTTTAGCTGTACACATTGAACATGCATCCAGTTTTCTCACAATGCTACAGCAGCTTACTATAACAGAGGCATCACAGGTTGTGATTGGTTCCAAATTGATCAACTTCACTGACATTAGTGCCATCTGGTTATTTTGTTTATGTATGGATTGCTCAATTGGTATCATACAATATGTTTGGTTTCTATGTTTAATGGATAGTGTTGCCCAACAGTGGCAGGTCTGACGTTCAAGCGCCATCAAACATTTTGTTTCAATCATTCATAAATGGCAACTTTTCTGTATCGCAATTTCATCTATATTAGAATGTTATTACAATTCCCAAGACACGTTGATAGCTACAAAACACCATGATTTCTGAGTGTTGCTAGATATACAGTAAAATACTAAATTTGCGAAGTGTCTTGTTTCAATTAGTATATTTATGGGAACCTTTAAATGGTAAGTGAAAATATAGCTTACTTTGTAATAGAAATCTCTTCCGCAATGTGTTACTCAAGTTGGCAAGTTTACAATTAAGGTTAGTATTTAAGCTTAATACAATTTTAGGGAAGTGACAGTACAGCTCACGCAAAACCAACAGATTCTTTTGTTTACGAAGTTCCTCCGCATCCACAACGAGTATTCACTCCGCATTATGTCGAGCCACTCAGCGATAATTCGCTGAGTGACGCTGCGTCTGTTTCTGCCTCAGCATCGATATGCTGAATCACGCCGCGTCTTAACACGCGGCGATTCGCCGAGAAAAAATATTTACAAATATTGATTGTATACTTTAACAAATTTTAAATAATTGTCAAATATACGAATATAAAAATTTCAAATTAAAGAATATTGCTTAAATGCTCGAACTTGTTATTTTCTGACCACGTTTGCTACTTAAAAAACCATCGGGACTGTGTATTATGGCCCATGCACGTGGCTACGACCCGTGTTTATGATCCCTTAATGTTAGATAAGCACGAGCACTATTAATTAATAGGTTGGTCAGTACAAAAGTTCTACTGAAAACCGCCGACTTCGTCTTTGTTTTATTATCTAATCAAGCCCCGAACATGCAATATCCTGTGTATAACCAGACACAAACTTTAGATTAGCACGTGTCTTCTGTCAAAACAATGATTGTATAGCTCAGTAAACATATTGAAGTAGCTCACACAGTTAATTTCCATACATGATCTCGGAAACAGACTTGCTTAAAACATTTAATATAACGATATTTTTTTACAAGAATTGCTAAACATAATGAAAACCAAACCGACATACTGTACTCAGACGACAAAAAATATTTTTAAAAAATTTGACTATTTAAATACAAACAGATAATGGTTTATTTTCACAAAATTAACTTTCACTTTTCTCGATTTCCAGAAAAATGACTTGTACATGTTGCATGAAATCTAAATATAAATTAAGTTGTTTATTGGTCGTTGTAGACGAATATATACTGTACACGACACTTGTGTGCAGTCATTATACAATACAATAATTGTTTCAATAATGAAGGAACTGAAACAGCGTAACAGTAACGATACAGCGTGCTTGAATTATATTTTATTAAAAGGAAATGTCAATGCCAAGTAACAAAGAAACATTAAATGGAAATCAAAATTAATGATCTCAATGCTGTACCCGCTATGAAAAGTTTATTTATCAATAAATACACCCACGCCAATTTTCAGGACAAAACAATTCATTTAATCCACGTGCACTATGTATATGTGGCTAGAAAATAGCTATACACGACGCGTGCAAACAATTTCAGGTGATTTACGAATGTAGGAATACAACTGTCCTGATTGGGCGCTTATTACATCAGATCTTTAAATAGAAACATATGCCGAAATTCATTTGATACGTATGAAAATTGCGAACGTTTGTGTTTATGACATTCTTGATAACTTTTATTGTAAATATTATCCAGAATTTGCTTTTAAAAATGGAAATCGGTCATATGCGGGATTAACGAGTAATGAATAAAGATGGGGAGAAGTTGCATGTATGCGATTGAGACAGTTGAAACGTATGTATCATGGAATCAAGAGACTCAGGAAAACACGATTATTACAATCAGTTATAAGTTCTCCATGTCTTCAAACTATTAATTGCATAATCAAACATGCAATTATCACTCCTCCAGGTGCGGTATCCTACAGCTAGGTGCGAACACGGTTTTGTTTTATACGCGGCATTAAAAGGACGGATAAAACTGTTATGGACATGGGTGTGAAATGCATGTTGAAATTTAAAAACAACAATGCTAACAATCCAATATTGTTCTACAGACAAAATACTTTTATTTTTCGGGCAGGGGATTGGCTTTGATAGTTTATGCCCGAACGTAATTAATATATTTTCCTTAAATATTATTACACATGTATTTGGAACTTGTTATCTGTTTCTATCCAAGGTAAATTATAGTTAAGGAGAGTGTTCGTCGAGTGACACAGCGTCTCATCACCAACAATTTCCTCGAAATCATGAAACATGATCGATGCCGAGTCGACTCCGCGAAAACTAGATGTCGTCAAACTCCGTGGATCGCTTAATTGTTGGTTTTGCGTGAGCTGTACTGTACTATAGATTACTTTTCATACAAATTTGTCCCACTGTTTATACAAATTTGTCCCGAAAATGTCCATTACACTATCTGCGTTTCCTACTAGACACGAATCTACTCACGAGTCTTATGAACCGAAACAACGTTGATTCAACAGGTTTAATCACTTCAGGTAACTAATATGTATGATACTCCTTATCCAAATACACAAACAAGACAAGAAAGTAAACCAAAAGCAACAACATTTTAAAACATAATAAAACAGTCATAGTATCTATATGATTATTTCCAGATCGACAATCAATATTTAATTCCCTTGAAAATAACAACAAACGATTGTTAATAATGGCATGTAGAACACGTACAGATTTATGATAAGTAGATCTTTCCCTGATAATAAAAACTTTACTAGTATATCTCTTCCTGAGACACAAAAAGTCTACCCTCCTATTCTGGTTTTCACAGCAGAATGATAATCATGTCATCCTGAGCAAAATCTAAGTTGAGGTCACGAAGGCTTACAGAGCCTGCTCAACTTTTTCCGGTATGGTCTCGTTAGAGTATACAATCTGTTCTTTTGTTTGTATATTCACATTTAACTCGCATTTTCTTTCTTGAGTCACGATTCTTTGCATTTTGGAAATGAACTTTAGAGATAATATAATAAAATGGATAAAACTTTTTTAAAGTGACATAAGTAGTATAATTATAAACAATGGGCTCTTCTCTGACAGTTTAAATATCGAAAGAGGTGTTAGACAGGGCTGTCCACTCTCATCTTCGTTATTCATTATATGTATAGAATTGCTATCACATTATACAGTCTTAACTAAATATAAATTGTATAGTTGTCAAGCCAGGCACAAAAATCAAACATTAATCGCCGATGACGCCACCTTTTTTGCAATAATAAGGCTAGTATTCCATCTGTCCATATCCGCATCCGCACCCTCATATCAGCATCCGCAAAAAATAGAACAAGTTGAAATGCACTGCGCTTATTCCGTTCATCCGCACCCAAATATCCGCACGCGCAATATGCGTCCGCAAAAGAACGCTCAAGTGAGCATTCTAAGGCCGGTATTCCATGTCTCCGCGTCCGCGTTTCGTGTCCGTGTCCGCGACAAAACGAACTTGTTGAAATCTGTTGGAGCTATTCCATGTATCCGCGTTCTGCGTCCGCATTTTTCGTCCGCGTATCGCGTCCGTGAAAAATCGCTCTGTGAGCGATTTTTGACGGACGCAGACGCAATACACGGACGGCAGTCAACATTGCATCAAATATCTGGCAAAGCATAGCCAAACACAAGTCAATTGATGGCGTTTAAGGTAAGTTAGAACAGTAATATGCCATTAAATATCGTCTGCATATTGTACACTCTATAATCGCTTTTCAAAAGACACAGTTTATTTTTCAAACTAGATATAACGCGAAAAGAAGTCGCTATTCAATCTATGTTATTTTTTTTATCTTTGCGAGTTCAAATAAACGTTTTGAAGTCTGTCTAATACGAATCAATCAGTAATGTTTATCAATATAATTACAAAGTTTTGGAATCTAAATAAATAATGACTAGATATATCTTTAACGATTTTAATTTCATACTTCATTTCAATGAAATAAAAATAAACTGTTGTAATATATATAGGAAATACAAGTGCTCTTTTAATATCGACATCTAAGTTCAAGTAAAACCACGTTCGAAATGAGATTTTTACAGGGAAAGGATAAAATAATGGATGCATGGAATACCGGCCGGATGCGGACAAGATACGGGCGGCATTTAGCACGATGAGTGTCTCTCTTGTAACCGATTTCTTTTAAATACACTCTTCAACTGCAGAGAGAACGTATCCAAATTATTGATTGTTTAGTGTAAAGTAACCTTTAAACTCCTCATCAGCAAGTTCAAGTTCTTTTACTAAATGGTTGTAATTTCCAAATGTTTGCCGATTTCTTACTATTGCACGTGTCCATCATCTGTGCTTTCGTTTACGTGTACACTTCTTCGCACGAACAACAGCAGCACCAATTAACAAACAATGGGGAAACTCTTATTCTGCATACATGTTTTCAGTTCAGATGTTTTCCCAAAAAAAGAAAGATACGTTCGACGTATGCGGATAAATGCGGATACGGATGAGGACACTGATGCGGATAGATGGAATACTAGCCTAATCCTAACTCCTTTAATAACTTGATAGAATCACTGACCCTGTTTGAAAATGTATCAGGGCTAAAACAAATGTAAATGCATTGTGATAAAAGTAGGTAATTATAAGCATACAAACATTCATCTAAAAACATAAATTAACTTCCAGTGGACATCAAACGAGGCATCAACGTTAGGCATAACATTCACAAACAATGAAAATGAAAATATAAAAAATCATACTACCCAACCTACAAGTTTTAAAAAACTTTCTTAAATAATAGTAACATCGAAAACTAATCTTAATTGGAAAAATCACTGTATTAAAACATTTGCACTACTGAAATTAATATATGTACTAACCGTTCTTCTAAACTTAGACAATAAAATCATTGATGATATAAAAACATCTATTTTTTTAATTCGTATGGGATGGCAAACCCGACAACATAAAACGAATACAATCAATACAACGTGTAGAGCTTGGAGTTCTCCAACTGACTGACATTTATTCTTTCATTAATTCAAGCAATTCCAGTTGGATCAATCATATAATTGATACCACAAATAAGAGTGAATGGACATATAGTGATCGCACTGTCCGTCTGTCTTTCCGTCACACTTTTGCGTTTAGGTTTCGAAAAATGCTTATAACTTCTATGTTGTACCTTCATATTTGGTATGCATGTGTATATGGCCTTTCCATACGCACAAACATTGTGACCACTTTGACCTTGACCTTGAACTTAGGGTCCGCGTTAAGGTCCGAAATTTGTGTTTAGGTTTCGAAAAAAGCGTTTTTCGGGGGCATATGTCTTCAGATGGAGACAGCTGTTGTTGAATGTAACATTATTAAGTCTCTAATACTTGATATAGCAAAAATAATATGTTTGTATCTAATATACAATCAGTATGGAGTCAAGTCACAAACATGTTATAAGAAACAAGAGCTGTCACCATAGGATGACATATGCCCCCTATAAATGCTTTGATAGAAGTTATGAGCATTTTTCGAAACTTTAACGCAGATTTCGAAATCTAAACGCGGACCCTAAGTTCAAGGTCAAGGTCAAAGGGGTTAAAATCTGTGTGCGTATAGAAAGGCCTTTTGCATATACACATGCATACCAAATATTAAGGTTACATCTGAAGCGACATAGAAGTCATTAGCATTTTTCGAAACCTTAACGCAAAGCGTGACGGACAGACAGACGGACAGAATGACACATATAACAAATATAAAGTATTTAACAACCAATTATACATATTTCAGCAGAGAAAGAAGACTACTGTTTATTTACATTATTTTTTGTTTTTAAAAATACTATGCTGCTTGCTGATGCCAATGTTACTTTGAAGACAGTGACATTGTCATTAATCATTACATCTGAAGCGACATAGAAGTCATTAGCATTTTTCGAAACCTTAACGCAAAGTGTGACGGACAGACAGACTGAAAGAAAGACGGACAGACAGACAGACGGACGGACAGACAGAAGGACATTGCGATCCCTATATGCCCTCCTTCAGGGGCATAAAAAGTAACAGTAAAATAATGTTATGGAGTAATAAAAAAATAAACACAAATGATAGCACATTCTTTTATAAAGAGTTGTTTGAAAAGAGCATGGAGTATGTCGATCAACTATTTGATTACCGAATGAATGTTTTTTATTTCTTTGATAATATATGCTACTTGTATGAAATCCCAGCAAAATACTTCCTAATGTATTACACGCTAATCAAAAGTATTCCAATACATATAAAATCTATTAAAAACCCAAATATAGAACCTATTTTCTAGAAAAACTCACTACAAAACAAAATAGAACAAATATTTATACAGAAAACAAATATACGTCATTAACAAACTACCCTAATTGCAAATAAAATGGCAAAATGTATTCCAAGAGCAGGAATTAAACTTGAAAGAAATATTTATTATTTCTTACAAAACAACAATCGACATCACCTTAGAACCTTTCAGTTCAAACAACTACATTAAATGAGCGACTTTAGCGAGTAATGTTCCCTGTTTTCCGATATAGGTGGCTACTAATTGAGTAGGTCCTTCTATGCGGATAGTTTCGGATTTTATCATAAGATTATCGTCATTGTTATTCAGCGATGCGTTTGACAGCTTGACAATAGAAAGATAAAATAATTCCTGAAACCACGTGCTCCGTATCATTTTTTTCACGAAAAGGTTTAGAAGTAAAGGAAAAATACAAGTGTATTTATTATCGTTGTGTGATTTAATAAACTTGGTATACATGTTTTGAAGGTGTTGCATGTTCAGTGGTGCGGATCAAGATTTCTTTTGCACAGATGTGTAGGTTTGGTCATTCGACAGGCAAGCAGGGTAGAGCTATCCTTTATAATTAATAACCAAGATAAAAATATTATAATCGGTGGTGATTTCAATACTGTCCTGAACCCATTAATAGATAAAAAGAATGGAAACCTTTATACTCATAATAAAATAGAAACATTTTAAATAACATAATTGAAACTACAATATGATAGATATCTGGCGTACAGTATACCTAAACGAAAGCAAATTCACATGGCACTCAAACACAAAACCAACAATATTTTGTAGATTAGACTATTTTTAATATCTGAATCTCTTTGCAACATTATTGCACATGTAACATAAAACCTGGATTTATGACTGACCACTCTCTAGTTGAACTTAAACTGCACAATATACAACTTGAAAGAGGCCCAGGATACTTTAAAATTAACAACAGCATCTTATTAGATACACAATATCAAACACAAATAAAACAGGAAATATTAAATACAGTTCAAAATAATAAAGATGCAAACCCAAACACCTTATGGGAAGTAATTAAAGGAAATATACGTAACAAAACAATTAGATACACATCATTTAAACAAAAAGAAACACGCAAACTTGAAACTGAAACCATCAAAACCATTGAAACACTTGAAAAACCAATTACATCAAACAAACACAAATGATACCACCGACATCGAAAATGAAAT